>NW_006399752.1:12166205-12167768 GCF_000299155.1 Elephantulus edwardii
ACAAATAGAGGAAAGTGGGTGTTCAATCTGTGTTGCCTGCCCACGCTCTCAGCTCTTACAATTCATTACCCTCCCTCTCATCTGAGTCCAGGATTGGCCCACTAGCAGGGTATTAGGGAAACAACCTTGATTGTCTATGATCACATTAAGAGATGAGTAAAGTTAATGAAACAAACAAACAAGATCAATTCTAATATATCCATTCATTTTCTTGAACTCAAAACTCATGGCCATGTAGTTGGAACTAGCTCATAGCTGACACTCCAGAGGATTTTCAGATGCTCTAAAATGCATAAGAGGAAATTGACATTCTTTTTTCATTCTTAACCATCTGTGGTTCAAAATACCAGAGAAGTGACACCTTGGGTTAACAGAACAACTCCCTACAGACTAGGCCACCAGAACTCTGAAAGGCCACCTGGGAGCTGGGCAACATCCCATGCTGACCACACCTTCTGAGACATTCCAATCTGCCTGGTGTAAGACTACTATGACCAATCAGAAAGGAGCACGACCACCAACCACATCTTGCATGACTGAGCAGCTCTGTAGCTGGAAATTAACAAAGGGCATCCAATCAACACCCTCCACGAAAAACTGACCACCGGGCTGACCACCCTACTCCCAACCCCTACCTGTAAAGTTTAGCCTGTAATTTCCTTACTTGCAACTTTGCTGCCTGACCCTGCCTTTCTCTGGCCTCAGACAGTAAATCTGTCCAAGAGCCACTAATAAACTCTTTGTTTCACTTCACCCAGTTCTCTGTGCCTTTTTTACCTTACAAGTTCCAATGACAAGAATTTAAAGAAATATCCAATGTTTTGAATAAATGTGGATCCTTTTCACATAATATTTAAAAGAGAAAAGAAAATTTGACCAGCAACTTTTTAACTTGCATTAGATGTTTCTGAACTATACCTTCCTTCTTCTTCAAACCTGTTCCACTCTTTCTCTCTTTCTACTTTCCTTTCCCTCTGATTTCTGGGTAGACATGTGATTTCATTCACTATTAGGGAACTCTTGTTTTAAAAAAAAGTTTCAGAATCACAAGTTTTGTTTCTGTCATGTTGGTGCAGAACCAAAAATGTCTCACTTCCCACACACTATCTTAATAAGTAGTAGCTAAAAAGCGTCCTTCTCTGTGGTTTTTCAGTTCTTCATCTGTCACTGCCTTAGTGTTACTACATTTGTAAATTTTCCTCTTTTGAAAGTTACAATCTGTCCCTCACCAACCACACCACTGAAGAGCTTCCCTGTTGAGACAATATAAGTTTTACTATGTTAGTTGTTTGGTTAGACACAGAAGAACGCAACACTTCTTGTATCCTTTTCCCATCATTGAGATGGAAAACTGCTCATTTCCTCTACATATCAGGAACCTTTAGCTTGCAGCTTGCTACCCTGTTTATACACTGCTGCTCTTCTGTAATTTTACAAAGAGTATCTCTCTTTTATTTAAGAATACCCTGGGATTTAGCATTTAGAGAAAATATCCCATCAAAGTGCAGTCTATTTTAGATCATTTTGGATTTGTCTACAAATAAAACAATAAAGACACTCTTA
>NW_006399752.1:12180378-12183109 GCF_000299155.1 Elephantulus edwardii
CTTCTCTACGTTCCAGTGTAATCTTCAGAGTTTCTTCTGACATCCATTTTGGTCTTTTCAAAAATAGTGTTAGACTTAGTAGACCAATTTAGTAAAGAGGCAGGTTACAAGATCAACATATAAAAATGAATTGGATTTCTCTACTGTAACAAAGAAAGCACAGAAAAGGAAAGTAGAAATGCAATGTTGTGTTGTTAAATGTTGTCAAATCAAGTACAACTCATAACAACCTTATGAACAAAAATCCGGACCCAGTTCACTCCTGTGCCATTTTCACAGTTTCTGACACACAAGAGTCCATTGCAACAGTTACCATGTCAATCCACCTGGTTGAGAGTCTTCCTCTTCTTTGCTGACCTTCCACCCTTCCCAACATCATGTCCTTCTCCAAGGAGTAGCACCTCCTAGCATTATGTCCAAAGTACGTGAGGTGAAACCTATCATTCTTGTTTCCAAAAAGCCCTCCAAGACATAGCTGTTTATTCTCTTGTTTTCCCATCGGAAGTTCAGTGCTCTTTTCCAACACCATAGCTCAAAGGCATCAATTCTTTTTCTGTCATCCTTATTCATTGCCCTGGTCTCAGATGCATAGCTAGTAATCAGAAAAACTATGGCCTGAATAAGACGTACCTTAATCCTCAAACTAACATCACTACTCCTCAATAATATAGAAAGGTCCCTAATTGCATATTTTCCCAGTGTGATACATCTCCTTGTTTCCAGACTGCTAGTAACAAGGGTGTTAATTGTGGATCCAAGCAATATGAAGCTGTTGACAGTTTCAATCTCCTCCGCATCCATCATGACACTGCCTATTGGTCCAGTAAAAGCAATACCATTTGTAATAATCAAGCACATGATGAAATACTGGAGAATAAACCTAACCAGAGATACAAAAGACCTTTATAATGAAAACTACAAAACTCTACTATAGGAAACAATAAGCAACCTAATGAAATGGAAAAATATTTTCTGTTCATGAGTAAGAAGACTAAAAATTGTGAAATTGACAGCCCTAGTAATTGCAAATTGCAGGTTCAATGCAATTCCACTGGAAAAGGCAATTTCCAGTTTCATTTTGAGAAGAAAGACACCCCAATAAGCAAAGCTCTTGTGAAAAACAAAAATAAGATTGGAACCATTTCACTCTCTGATCTCAAGACCTATGACACAGCCATAGTAATCAAAACAACAAGATATTGATTGGCACATCAACGGACACAAAGATCAATGGAATAGAATTGAGAATCCAGAAATCAACCCATCTAACTACAATCAGCTGATATTTGAGAAGGAAACAAAATTCATTAACTAGGAAAACTAAGGCGCATGTTTCAAACCCACCAGCTGTTCTAAGGGAGAAGAATGCAAATCTCCTCCATTGTTATTTATTTCCTCTGAAAATCTGCTGAAAGGTCAGTTATGAGTTGGTTTCAACTTCACAGCACACAACAGCCTCTTTAACAAATGGTGCTGACAAAACTGGACATCAATACTATCAATTCTTGATCATATGCTACCTTCTAAAGTGACTGAATGCCAATAAATTCTTTTTGGTACCGTGATACTGCATATACTTTCCATCATCTTTTTGATACTTCTTGCTTAGTTGAATTCTTCCATAGAAATTTCAGTATTTCAAATTGTTGTCGTTGTTGTTGATTGCCATAGAGTCAAGCATGACTCATAACAATCCTATGAACAAAGACCTGAAGCCTTTCTACAACTATTGTCATTTATCAAAGTTCATAGTTTCCAGAGGCATGTTGTTTAGGAAGTAGATGACACTCCTTTCAAACTTGTCTTAAACTGGGACTTCCACCACACATTCTCTACCATGGGTAACGGTTGTGCCATTTGACAACACAATGACACAAGATTCAGCATCAGAGCAACCATAGGTTACCTCAGGACAGCATTTGACAGAAGAGTGCTGTACCAGTTAGAACAATGCTCCTTCAAAATAAGAACAACTGACTTTTAAATACACAGGCCCTCCCCATGGTCTTGTTGACTCTAAACAAGAGGCTTAAATAAAAACAACTAACAGTATTTGCTGTTATGTACCATTGAGTCACCTGCGACTTATAGTGACCCTATGTAAAGCAGCCCTGAACCCTTCCCAATCTTGAGCCTGTCTCACTAATTCTGACACATCAACTCCCATTGTCCCAGATACTGTATCAATCTATCTTATCTGAGGTCTGCCTCTCCTGCACTGTCTCTGATTTCAAATTGAGACATGAATTTTTTTTTAATCAATCTCTACAGCTTGAGAAATACTTAGTGTATTCTTTTTGTTTTCTGACTCCAGACATTTATCCACTTTATTATAATATTTTATTCTGTCTCCTTGATCCATACTTTGAAATCACTTTATCTCTTTTACTTAAGTTTCTTTATCTGCTTTCATTCAAACTCATTGCCACTGAATGGAACCAACTCATAGCTGATTCTCCACTGATGTTTTCTTTTTCTGAGACTGTGAACTGTATGGGAAGAGATCGCCTGTACTTCTGCATAGTTGCATTAAGTTTAAAGGCACAACTCCCTAATGACTATGCCACTAGAACTTCCATCTGCTTTAACTAATTGTTGTTGTTGTTGTTATGTGCCATCGAGTCACCTGTGACTCATAGCAACCCTATGTACAATAGCCCTAAACTCCACTCTGTCCTGTGCCAATCGCACTGTCTCTGACACTCCCATCCCAATTATCCCAGTCACTGAA
>NW_006399752.1:12184397-12199707 GCF_000299155.1 Elephantulus edwardii
TCTCCAGATTTCTTGGCACAACTTGGTGAGCACGTCCAGGGCAGCATCTGTTAACTGAAATATGTCAATTGGTATACCATCTGTTCCTGGAGCCTTATTTTTTGCCATGTCCTTCAAAGCAGCCTGAACTTCTTCTTTCATCACCATAGGCTCTTGCTCATATGTTGTTTCATAACTAATATAACTAATATATGTTTCAAAATCTCTTCCAATACACCTTTTAGTCTTTACTTTGTCTTTTTAATGACCTCTTACTTTCTCCAAAGGCGCTCGATGGCATAATCCAAAGAGAATGTCACTTCTGGCCCAAAGGTTTCACTTCTTTGTCAGTTTGAATGAATCCACCAGCAACTCCTTAGGAGAAAGATGTGCAATCTTTCCACCCTCAGTCCTTTTACAGCCTCAGAAACTGGCTGAAAGGTCAGCTAAGACTCAGTTCCAACTTGAAAGCAAGAGGTTTGCATTTTGAATTGATTTTCTTCATTAATAATATCTCTGATGTCATCTTATAACTCACTTGGTCTTTTTTCATTAGTGTTCTATGCATCAAATCTATTCTTCTGTGTTTTGTTATTAGGTGCCGTCGAGTACAACTCATAGAGACCCTATGAACAACAGCTTGTAAACCCATCCTATCCTGTACCATCTTTACACTTCTGACACATTAGAGTCCATCGTGACAGTCATCATGTCAATCCATCATGTCTTCCTCTCCTTCACTGACCCTCTATCCTTTCAAGTATCATGTCCCTCTCCAAGAAACAACCCCTCCTAGCAATGTGCCAAAGTATGTGAGATAAAGCCTCACCATCTTTTCCTCCAAAGAACACTTTGGCTGCACCCTCTCCAAGACATATTTGTTTGTTTTATTAGGCAGTCCATGGATATTTCATAATATTCTCCAACACCACTCCTCAAAAGCATCAATTCTTCTTCTGCCATCCTTATCCACTGTCTAGATCTCAGATGTATGCAAATGATCAGAAAGACTATGGCCCAAATCAGATGCTACTTAGTCCTCAAACTGGCATCATCACCCCTCAATAACTTGGAGAGGTCCCTAACTGCATACTTTCTCAGTGCAATACATCTCCTGATTTCCTGACTGCTAATACCAAGGGTAGTAATTGTGGATACAAGCAAGATGAAGTTGTTGACAGCCTTAACCTCTTCTTTATCTATCGTGATATTACCTATTGGTCCAGATGTAAGAATTTTTGTCTCTTGACATTGAGGAACAATCCATTTTGAAATCTGTATTCATCTATCTTCTGTAACAAATGCTTCAAGTTCTCCTCACTCTCAGCAGGCAAGGTTGTGTCATTTGAATAATGCAGGTTATTGATGAGTGTCCCTCCAGTCCTAATGTCACATTCCTCTTCAAGGAATCCAGCTTCTCAAATAATTTCCTCTACACAGAGATTAAATAGGTATGGAGAGACTACAAGCCTAACACACTCCCTTCTTAATTTTAAGCCATGTCGTGTTCCCTTGCTCTGTTAGCACATCAGCCTCCTAGTCCAGGTATAGGTTTTGCATAAGCACAAATAGGTGCTCTAGGACTCCAATTCTTTTCAATGTCAGCCAAAACTTGTTCTGATACACACAGTCAAATGCTTTTTCATAGTCAATAAAACACAGACAGACATTAGTCTGGTATTTTCTTCTGACTAACATATAATAAAACTTTTGTATTCCTTATAAAAGCTTGGCGTGGATAAAATAAAAAGACTGTGATGACAAACATATTGTTACTTTCAAAGTAAGGAAATTGTAAAATGTAGTAAGCCAGGGTATAGTTTGTTCTGCTGGCTTGTTTTTCAAACAAGAATATTTGAACATTAATGTGTTCAAATGTCTTTTCCTGCCAAGTCAACATAATCAAACAAATAGATTAAGAAGGTGAAAGAGCACTCAGGAGTATTCTAAGGCAAACTGAATAATACCCCTACACCAAGTCGGTAAGCAAATGAAACTCATGTCTCAAGGAAATGTGCTAGCCCTAACATCAAGTTAGTTCCCTCTGCCCACAAATAATTTTATGTCCCTCTCTTTAAACTATTCAAATTCTTGTTTCTACTTTACTTATAATATTTTCTTCTTGTCAGCACCAATACAGACAACATAAAGAAAGCTAGAAATTTACAGAAGTTTGAATCATGAAATGTGGCCACCATCAGAGAATTATCCCATCAGGCACATAGAGTTAATCTCAGAAACAAATATAGTGACAAAATGCGTTCAGTTCAAGGTTAAGGGACTATCTGAAACCTATGTAGGTTTTTGGTGACACCAAGGATCATGGATAGTGCTGTCCTGAAGAAATCTGATATCGAATATAGACATATTATACAACGACTTTATTACACAGACATTTTCCATTGTGAAGGAAGCATTCTTACAGTCCTGTTGGTATTGAGTCCTAGGTTCATTATCTTCTAGTCTTCTATAGCAAAGTCACTATACCTCTCTGTGTTTTAATGGGACACTTGAGGACAGAGGTCTGGTATCTAATGACCAGACCCCAGTCCCTTGGTGCTTCAAGTCGTTGATAGATACCAAGGTCTCCTCACAATTTTACTTTATCCATTCTACTCAGATCACTTTAGGTTTTCCTTCTTCTATTCCTACTTTCTATTATTTCATTCTAACTTTAGTTCCATTTTATCCTGAATTTGACACAACTTCTTTTCACATAATTTCTTTTTAAGATCTTTTTTTAGAAGGACTTTCAAACCTAGGTGTACAACTTCACTCCAAAGGTTGCTATCAGAAAACCATTGGTGAAGTTGAAACTTTCTATATCCCAACAGATGTTTCATATCTGTTTATGTAAGTAACCAGATATTACTGCTATAAGCACTTTTAACAGTGCTCTATCTAAGCATTCCATATTCCTACTTTGCTAAAGGCAATATAAAAAATGGCACTAAAAACCACAAATAAAGGGAAATAAACACAAAAAAATTCTTTCCGAGGCTTACAAAACGTGTTCAGAAGAGCAGTCACTTTTAATTAGAAATGCTGAAAGACTGCAAGAGCAGCAAAATGGGATTCCTTAAAACATAATGGGTTGTGCTGATTCACAGGCAGGAGGAATAAAATCCCAAATCTGCCTATCTGCAATAGCAACTCGAGTCCTTCCAACTCTATTTCTAAAAGATCAGCCTTAGTGGAGCTTTCACAGCCAAGCTTTGACTCTTCCAGAGGGAAAATGGGCATACGCTTCTCAGGTTGTGAGATAACTTAATTGTGCGATTCTCCTCTAGAAGCAAAGAACAGAGTGTGGGCTATCTCTCAAAGTCCTCCTCGTCCTTCTAAGATCATTAGGATTTAATAGAAGTTTTTCACATCTGTTCATAATCCAGCAACAAATAAAGTGTTTAAAACAAATACTATCATTTAAAATATAAATTTGAGTTTAATTTGCACTAAAAAAAATGGAGTCACTACAATCAAACAAGACGAAGGAAAAGTGCCTTTTGTTGTGTTTACACTGCTCCTGTGCTCTGTGCCTCATAGGAGATTATTTCTGGGAATTACTTTTGAGCATGGAGTCACTGGCTTTCTGATGTCAGAATGCAACCCACAAGGCAAGCTTTCACAAGGGATGTCCTCCTCAGATCTTCCAGGGGAAAGGTCTGTTACTGTTTCGACGTGCCCTCAGGTCAATTCCGTTTCAAAGGGTAGAGGACAGAGTAGAACTGCTCCACAGGTGGCAAGGTGGTAATCACTTTTTTCAGAGATCAGATCACTACTTTTTTTTTTCCTCTTGTAGAGCTACAGGTGGGTTCAAACTATTAACATTTTGGTTAGAAGCCAGGTGCTTAATGTTTAAGCCAATGGGAAAATTTCTTGGTGTAATTAAAGTGAGCCAAACAACAATCAATTACCATGATCCAACTTATAACTCTCCTATAGGACAAAGTAAACCTGCTTCATACGGTTTCCAAGACTAGAAGTCTTTATAGAATCAGAACTTTCTCACACTGAGCTGCTGGTCAATTTGAACTGTTGACAATTTGATCAGCAGCTGAGCACTTTAATCACTGAGCCACCAGGACTGTTAAATATTGTCACGTCAATTTCATCTCACAGCATCTTGTATGCAACAGAATGAAACACTCTGAAGTCCTGCCCCATGCTCACAGCAGTTACCTGGTTTGAGCTCCTTGTTGACGTCACAGGACTGATCGTTTTATTAAAGGTCTTCCTCTTTTTCTCAAACTCTTAAGCAAAAATGTCTGGTGTATTTCTCCAGGAACTGGTCTCTTCTGACAACATTTCCAAAGTATATTAAATGAAGTATAAATATGAATCTTTAATTTTAAATTTATATTGCAATTCCATCCGAAGTAACATGAAAAATGCAAAGGGCTATACCATATACTATGTGGCAATCATTGGCTCTTACCTCTGAAAGCTGCCTCTATGCATCAGATAACAAGTATATATAGCTTACTTCAATTTAAACAATTGTTAACACATGGGGTTATCATGACTTTGAATCAAGACATTCTATTTGATAGCAATGAACATAAAAACACACACACAAACATACATATACATAAAATTGTTGTTGTTGTTATGTACCATTAAGTGAGAATCAACCTATTACTGACCCTCCAATGGGTTTTCAGAGACAGTAAATAGCATGAGATTACCCATCTTTCTCCCATGTACCACCTGTGTTCTGCAGATAACTTGCTGAAACTGAGACCTCTCGAGAGTGCTAAAACACAATTTTTGCTTAGAGAATAAGATGCACCTAATCCAGGCCATGGTTTTCACAATTACTTGCTATAAATCAGAGACCTGGGCAATGACTAAAGATGAGAGAAGAATTGATGCCTTTGTGTTGTGGTGCTGGAGAAGAGTATTAAACATACCATGGACCTTCAGGATAACAAATAGGTCTGTCTCGGAGAAGTGAAAACAAGTTTCTCCTTAGAGGCCAGTATTTTGAAGCTTCATTTCATATTATTTGAGCACATGGCCAGGAGGGACCAGTCCTTGGAGAAGGACACCACGCTTGGAAGGGTGGAGAGCAGTGCAGGAGAGGAAGACCCCAGATGAGATGGATTGACTCAGTTACTGGGGTATGGGGGTAGTTGTGTCAGAGTCAGTGAGACTATCTCAGGATAGGCCAGGCTTCAGAGCTGTGGACAACTCGATAACACATAACAACAGCAATGTCTAACTTTCAGATCAAGTCTGTGGCCTGTAACAGGCATAAACAGGTTTTAGTTTACCACTATGAGGAGTCAATATTTTCATTTCAAAACTTCAGGTGAAGAAAGGACAGAATGCCTAAAGTCAGAGAGTCCTTGGTTCTTCTTCTAACTCTGACACTATGATTGTAACAAGGTTATAGTCACAGATGGCCTACATTTCTCTAAATGGGATTTTTAAAAATTGTTATTCTTAGTCACTGTTGAGTCAATTCTGATTCATGAAACTTTAATATGTGAAGAGTAGCCTGCTCTATGGGATTTTCTCAGGACTGTGAACTTTCAAAAGCTGATCACCAGGCTTGGTTTCCAAGGTATGGTACAATCTTTAGATTTTAACTGTTCAATGATTACTTCCTCGTCCAGGCAGAGGTTCTGGATGATGACAATCTAGTGCTTTGGGATTCCCCATTCTTCTCAATGTCAGACACATCTTATGATCCACATAGTCATATGCTTTTTCCTAGTCAATAAAGCATAAATATATATTCTTCTGGTATTTTTACTTTCAGTCAGGATCCATCAGACATCAGCAATGATATCCCTGGTGCCATGCCTCTTCTAAATCCTGCTTGAGCTTCTGGCATTTCCCTATTTATGTACTGTTCTAGCAGTTTTTGAATGATCTTCTGCAGGATTTTGCTTGCATGTGATAATATTATTATTAAATTATATGTTATATTTATTATATTGTTATTATCATATTATTAATATTGTTCAATCACTTCCACATTCTGTTGGATCACCTTTCTTGAGAATGGGAAAAATATACATCTCTTCTAATCTATTAGCTAAATAGCTGTCCTCCAATATCCTTGCATAGACTGGTGAGTGCATCTAAGGTTGCATCTGCAAATAGAAACAAGTCAATTGGTATCCTATCGATTCCTGGGACTTTACATTTTGCCTATGCCTTCAATGCAACTTCTACTTTCTCCTTCATTACCATTAACTCTTGTTCCTATAGTATTTCCTGAAATTTTTCAGTGTCAATCAATTCTCTCTGGTACAGTGATTCCGTGTATTCCCTCCATCTTATTTTTATGTTTTCTGGATCATTCAATATATTGCCCATAAGATCTTTCAAGATTGCGACATGAGGATTAATTTTTTTTTTCAGATCTTTCCACTTGAGAAATGCAGATCGAGTTCTTCCAATAAGGAGACACATTGCTTTGGGAAAATCTGCACTTAGGGACATCTCCAAATTATTGAGAAGTAATAATGTCAATTTGAGGACTAATGTACATATGATTCAGGCCAGGGTCTTTTCATTTATTTGTTATGCATCTGAGAGCTGGACAATGAATAAGGATGGCAGAAAAAGAATTTATGCCTTTGAGTTGTGGTGTTGGACAGCCAAGAGAACAAACAGATATATCTTAGAAAGGATGCAGCCAAAGTGCTCTTTGGAGGCAAAAATGATGAGGCTTTGCCTCACAAACTTTGGACATGATCCTTGGAGGAGGACATGATGCTGGCAAGTGTGTAAAGTAGGCAAAGCACAGGAAGACCCTCAACTAGGTGAACTGACACAGTTACTGTCTCAATGGGCTCTTGTGTGTCAGGAAGTATGAGGATGGCACAGATTAGAACAGGGTTCAGATCTTTGTTCATAGGGTCACTATGAGTTAGTTGTACTTGATTCAACGGCACCTAACAACAGCAACAACAAATGTTTGCCGGTTTATACCACCCCAATTGGGAGCTCTGGTGGGTTTATGATAAGGAGCTGCACTGTAATCCCACAGGCACGAGGATAGAATCCACAAGTTGCTCCACAGAAGGAAGATAATCATCCTCCTCTTGTCCATTTACTGCCTCTGAAAACCCACTGGAAGTCAGCTCTGAATCAGTTCAGACTCAGACAGCAGGCAACATTACTCCAATGGACCCTGTGAATAGGATATTCAATTTCCCTTACACACATTATATTAAAAAGTACTGTGGACAGAAAACATTGTTCATCTTCCTTAAGGATCTAGCCATATCTCAGAATTAACTTTCTGAACATCAGAAGTTAGCAAAGTCAATATCATTCTTGAAGGGATGGGATCAGCCAATTCATTTTATGTTGTTGGTTTGCCTTCCGAGTTGAGCATGACTCATAGTAACCCTATGAACCAAAGGCCTGAAGCCTCTCTACAACTATTGGCATTTATCAAAGTTCATTGATTTTCCAGACACATGTTGTCTAGGAATTGGATGCCACTCCTGCTTCCAATTTTGTAGATGAGGACAATGAGAAATACAGAAAGGGGGTCACTTGCCCAAGACCACATACTTAATAATGATAGACCTTAAAACCAAATTCTGACACTTAATAATTTTTGCAAAGTTTATCAAATATGTTAGTTTGACTCTCTAACAATCTGGAGGCATCTTTAAATAAGGGATTGTCTTGTAGTTAATGCATCACCAACATGAGATAATTGACAGAACTATGGATTTAGAGAGAAGAATAAACATTAGTCCACGAGTGTCATTTCCTTTCACTATAATAAAGGGAGGGATTTTTTAATAACTTCATAACTTTGTTTTATTATTTCTGGTCTATTCTTCTGAAAGATAGAAACAGACTAAAATATGGATAATTGAAGTTTCCAGTTAATTGGGTCCTAGTTAATGTAGGCTTTATTATTTCTAAACCATTTTATTACAAATTCTTATTGGTAAAATTGTTTTAAAGTCTGTTCCATATGGTGCTTTCTGTTCTGTAAGCTAAGCTGACAAAAATGAAGAACTCTCTGAATTTAATCTGAGAGCAATATGCAGTTTTTGGAACTAAGATGGTATTTTAGTCTTCGATGTTTGTGAGCCTTTTTGTATGTTTTTATTTTTTAAAATCCAATTTGAGCTTTTTGCCTCATGTCCTCATCTCAGATACTATATATTAAAAAAAAAAAACCCACAAAAAACAACTCACCAGTGAGTGAAAGAAAAATCTTTTCCCATAGAAAATCTCACACGTAATGCTGCCCACAGACCCTCCATTTTACTGGTTGCCTAGCTGACTAGTATATTGGAAATAAGTGAAGATGAGAAAATAACAAGGAGCTAGTTTCTGCTGAGGGGAACAAATTTTAGAGTTATGAAGTTGTAAGGAAAAGCACAATGAAAAATAATCTTAGTATCACTGAAGAAAGCCATTCTCAGCAGTAAAGCAGGAACAAAGAGCAGAAAATCTTAGGAAACACTCAAACTAGACAGTAATAGCACAAAGGCATTACGATGTTTGAAATTGCAAGGTGACTTGAATGATGGAAGGACTGTCTTTAGCACTCCTGAGAGTTTTGTCTCAGATATGTTTTATTTGCTTTTCCTTTCAAATTATTTTTCCTTCTCTGAACGATTGTTTGATCTGTTTGGGCATTCTACTTTCAAGTCAACAGGGAAAAACACTTTAGATATTCATTAATTAAGACTCTATTTGTAGTCTATTGTGAAGGATAATCACTTGTTTAGTTTAAGATGGGAACTTATGACTTAAAATAATTACATGGTAGGCTTTCAGCTGTGAAGTGAAAGACTCTAAAATCCAAACTAATGACAGTGACTAACTAGACCTCTTAAATGAAGCAGATATTTTACAGATTTCAGCAGAAGGATAAGAGAATATTTTAAAATTTCTAATTAATTAATGGACTATAGAAAGTACCAGTTCTCCCAGACATTAACAATATATTCTCTCTCAGTTGGCTTTTTAATAAAACAAAGGGAATAACATTGTTTCCGTGACTTTCAAAAAGTTAAAGAGACAAGTGAAGCCTTAATATAAATTATTTCAGTGTGCACAAATAATAGCAATTCTATAACAGAACAAGGGACTTTTAGTAAGATATTAGGTTTTAAAGATACCACAAATGGTCTTTGATGCCATGTTAATCAGAAATCTAATAACAACTTATGAGCTGAGTAGATGTCAAGCATCATCTTTCTTTTACCAAAGAGAAAATGGAGCAGAGATGATTCTGTGGCTTAGCCAAGATCAAATGTCAGTAAGTAAACAATCTTCAAGTCAGTGCCTTTCAAGTCTCAGTTGACAGTCCTAGCCAAGTGGGTCAACTCATGTGAGGAAATAAGCTGAGATATCCTTAAGACCCAAAGTTTGTGGGCTCTGCCCTTCAGTTCCATTTTCTTCCCTTTTTTCCATGTACATTTTTGTTATCATATGTAGAAAGAGAATATGTGGATGATAACAATATCTGAAAGGCTTAACTGGAAATTACTTGCAGAGAAGAAAATCTAAAAGTGTATAACTCAGTTATACTATCCTTCAGTCCTACAGTTGGTTTCTGTATTTGTTATTATCAGGTTTGTATGATTTAGCTAGATGTGAAGATGACATTTCAAAGCAGTCTAAGAAAGGAATCATACCTCTTGGAAAGCAGTTCTTATGCATCAACTCTTTCCTCTTTTGCAACATGTGGGCTCTAAAATCACATTTAAAGAAATCATTTGAGTTTCTGACATTAATGGTAAGATAGACTCAAGCCTTTAAAAATGAAGAAAATAGTTATGGAAATTTTTGCCTATGTAGTGTTGTAGCTATTACAGATTTTCAATTAACCTTTGTGCCGGCCTGGAAATGTGGTAATGATCAGACTCCAGTGCCATAGACTCTATCATAGAACACAAGACAGAGCTAAGCATTTAACAGAGACTTGAGAGCAGTTTCAGCAAAGAAAAAAAGGAAAGTATCCTAATTATTCACTTCTGTAGAAAAGATGACCAGAAATTGAAAACTTCTCTGCTTTTGACAGGTAGATAAATACCCATTATTACTCTATGCAGTATTAAGTGACACTAATGTGCCATGCATAATGCAACTACTAAATTATATTTATATCCCAATATGAGTAGAATATTATGCTTAGATACAATATGAACCATATTAAAATGGTATAATCAGTTCCAGAACTTAAAATAGTGGTGACACTGTGATAAGCCTCTAAAGATACACATCTATACAAGCACAAATGGTTCAAAGAAAGATGTCCAACATTTTTCATTATTTCCTGTTATCTGTGTTCCAGAATATAGTCACTGAATTTGTACATACAAAGAGAAATTATTCTTCCTTTCTTTATTCATCCTTCCTTTCTTTAAATTATGTTAAATGTCTTTAAATTATGTTTAAAATTAAATTATGTTATAAAATTAACTATTTCTCAGTGTGAAAAGGCAGGAGAATGCCTTTGATGTTTACTGGGTATTCCTTATCAGTCAGTGAGGGAAGGGCAATTCTGCCTTCTGGATGATGTCTTCTTATGAATCACAGATATACTCAGTAACCTTGGCGGCTTCTGATGCATCCAATAGCGTCATTCAGCCCAAGAGCTCTTTTATCTAGATAAGGTGTTCCTCCTTAATATACTAGAAAATGTGTGACTCTAACCCTCATTTATTTTCCAAATAGACTATCTTACTTGAAAGAATGAGCAATTCAGGTACTCAATCAACAGATTCAATAATAACCTTTCAATGTGGGCCTTTTTATATAGCGATCTCAAGCATTCCTAAACAGAATGTAACTATAGTGGAGAAAGGAATGAGGAAATATTACCTATCTTTAACTAAATCAAATTCATTCCATGAGCAGAAAATCTAAAAAGAATCCAACTTTTTTTTGAGATACATTTAGAAAATGTCATGTCAAGAAATAGCTGAAACTAGGGTGTAAAAACTCCTGGAACCGTTAGACGTCAGAATATCAAAAAGTGGGATATTTATCTTTCAGACCTGAATTATGAGAGTCCTTCTGCTAATGCATGCAAGATTGTATTAACGATTCATGGAGAAATCATGCAGGACACTAAAGACGGATCAGGGAAAAGAAGTTATACTAGACCTCACAGTTTGATATTGAGACAATTGGCCCATGAAACATTATGTATTGAAGGGAAACAAGTGTGAGGTGGAGAGAACTGGTAATCTCCAGTATTTTTTCCTCATCTTCCCATTTATAATGTGTTGTGTTTTTTTTTTTCCAAGTAAATATTCCGTGTGAACATAAATGGTAACAGTGTTTTAACATTTGGGTCACTCCTAAATTTTCCTTTATCTCATTAATTGTTCCTTTTCAACTACTGTTACTAGATTCTTTTCTTCCACATAACTCAAAATCTTGGAATGCCCAAGTATGTTCTTTGATCCTTTTTCCCCTCTCTTTATTTTTCAATGTTTTTCAATCTCGAGACTTTACCTACAATCTATCTGACAATGATTCTCAAATTTATTTTTTAATCTTTACACTATCTGCTTATCTAACAATTCTCTTTTGATATGTAACTGTTATTGCAAATTTAATTTGCTAAAAACAAAATCATTGATGTCCGCTGCTCACTAAAAATGTCTTCTTTTGCCTATAGCCTATCTAGTGAGTCGCAGGCAACTCCATGGCACATAACGACAACAGTCTGTGATGATGGCAATTTCATTCTTCATTCAGGTTAAGAAACTTGGGGAGTCATCCTTAACTACTTTCATGTTTTTAATAGCAGTCATCCAATTTTTGCGCAAATTCTGGTTTCTTTTCTAAATACATCCTGTTGCTGACCCATTTTCCCCACTACTTTCTTAATGTTCCACCCTCTTGCATTTTATCTCATATTTTAAAGATGGACTAACAAGAATATCCTTTCTTAAACATACAGCAGAAATTAATCATCTTGAATACTACACATTTTCATCTTTTCCTTGCCTTCAGTTTTGGAAAAATAATATATCTCATCTCCAAACTGGAAAAACATCAGTTCATAAGCAAAATTTTAGCCTCTGTTTTTTTGGTGAAACATCATGTGATCCAAACTTTTAATACTCAACTGTATATTTTTAAAATTCTTTGCTCTAGTACTCCAACAACTAAGACTTGTGTCAATGAACCCTTCAAATGTTCTTCATTAAATTGAAGGAAGAGAAGAAAATTAAAGGCAAGAAGAGGTTGAAAACTCACTGCTGGGCATGCAAAAGTACTCAAAGGATGCGTCACCTCAGATATGCAGACTACATATTTGAATCATATTGAAGTTTGGACAAGAGTTTAGTTGGCATTGCCTCAAAGACTCTCACTTGGACACAATTATACATTAAGCATCATTTTCCATATCTTTGCCTTTCTTCTTTCTATAAGTTTTTCTGTATCTATGATTTTCTGTGACAGAGACATTTTAAAGATCTTTTAAATGTAATTCACACTAAATTATTCACTGAAATCTGCTTTAACTGTTTAGACCTGCTCAATTTTGTACATCAAGTCCTCCACAAGATAATATTCACTTATAATGGATAATAATTATTACATTAGACTAAGTTTTATAGTTACAATATGATAGATATATGGGCAATAATGAAAAATCTTAAAATTCATATAAAGAATTTTCATATGTTGTGGTTGAGTGCTGTTAAATCTACCCATAGCATCTTCCAGTGGGTTTTTAGAGTAAATCTAGTGAAACTAGAAGAGACTGCCAATCTTTGTTTTGGAGCATCTGGTAGATTCAAACTGCATGCTGCTGAGATTGCAGCTCAGCTTCTTACCATTAAATATAATTATTGTTTTTGTGTACTATCAAGTCAAAACCAACCCACAGCTGAGTCTTCAGCAGGTTTTCAGAGGTATGAGATCACCCATCCTTCTCTTGTGCAGCAACTGGTGGGTTCAAACAGCATGCCTTCAGGATTACAGTGCAGCTTCTTCTGCTGGGTCAACAGAGTTTCCTAATTATAATTAATATATGTAATAAATACTGTTGTTGTTTTCAATTGCCTTCAAGTCAAGAGCAACTCATAGGGTCACTATGAACAAAAGGTCTGAATCCCCTCTACAATTATCGACATTGATTAAAGTTCATTGAGTTTCCAGAGGCATGATGTTTAGGAAGTGGATGCCACCCCTGCTTCCAATACAAGATATTAATTGTTATTGTTGTTGTTATGTGCCGTCGAGTTGCTTTCAACCCATAGCAACTCTATACAACAGATCTGAACCCCACTCTATTCTTAGCCAACTTTATTGTCTCTTGACACATCTACCCCCATTTTCCTAGTCACTGAATCAATCCATCATATCCAATGACTTCTGCTTTTGTGCACCCCCTCCACCCTCCCAAACATGATGTCCCTCTCCAAGGATTGATTCCTCCTTGCAACATGCCAACGTATGTCAGATGAAGCTTCAGAATCCTTGCCTCCAAGAAATAACCTGTTAAGGAAAAAACTGTTCTCCTAGCAGTCTATGGTGTATTCAATAGTCTTCTCCAGCACCACAACTCAAAGGCATCAGTTCTCCATCTATCATCTCTAGTCATTGTCCAACATTCTGATACATAGCATGTAATTATGAAGACCATGGCCCAGATCAGGTGCGCCGTAGTCTCCAGACTGACATCTTTGCTCTTCAACACTCTGGAAAAGCTCTTTACAGCAGACTTAATTTTAATTAATAAATGAAGAAAGCAATAACCAGGTGTTTGTTGTTGTTGTTGTTAAGCGCCACCAAACCAACTGAGTCACGGTGACCCTATGAAACACAGATCTGAACTATGTTCTATTTTGTGTGATCCTTATGACCTCTGTCATGCTCAAGCCCACAGTATTAATTCACCTTATTGAGATATTTCCTCCTTTGTGCTGACCCTCTTCTTTTCCCAGTATTATACCTCTCTTCCAGGATAGACGTTATTATTCCTGTAACTATGCTCAAAATAAGTGAGGCAAGGTTTCAACATTCTTACCTCAAAGGAGCACTCTAGTTGTCTTCCTTCAGGATAGTTTCATTTGCTCTTTTGAAAGTTTATTGTCTATTCAGTACTAATTTTCAATACTATAATTCAAAAGCATCTGCTGTTCTCTTTGTTGTTGTTGCTGTTATGTGCCTTTAAGTCACCTGCTACGTATAGCGGCCCTCTATACTGCATCTCCAAAGCATGTCCTGTCCTGAGCCAGTGTGACTGATTCTGACACACCAACCCCCATTGCCCCAGCTACTGTATCAGTCCATGTTATCCAGGGTTGGCTTCTCCTGCGCTGTCTTTCCACCCTTCTGAGCATGATGTCCTTCTCCAAGGACCAATCCCTCCTAGTCCTGTGCCCAGAGCTCAAAATCCTAGCCTTCAAGGAGAAACTTGATTTCACCCTCTCCACAACAGCATTACGTGTTTTCTTGATGATCCATGATATATTCAAGACTCATCTCCAGCACCATAACTCAAACACATTGATTCTGTCACCCTAGCTCTCTGATGCTGAAAAAGTAATTGTGAAAATTATCTCCTGGATTAGGTGCACGTTAGTCTCTAGACAGAAGTCATAGCATCTCAGTACTCTGGAGAGGTCCCGGACATCTCAGTACTCTGGAGAGGTCCCAGACAGCAGATTTTCTTTCCCAGTGTAATTAATCTTCTATTTCCTGGTTGCTGGTGCCAAGAGTGTTGACTATGAAGCCAATCAAACTGTAATTGTTAACAATCTCAATCTCTTCTCCATTTATCATGGTGCTGCCAATTGGCCCATTGGTGAAAATCTTTATCTTCTTGATGTTGATCTTCAATCCATACTGAACACTGAAGTCCTTGACTTTCTGCAGCAGGCATTTCATGTCCTCTGCAGTTTCAGCAGGCAAGGTTGTGTCATCTGCATAAAGTATGTTGTTGATGAGTCTTCCTCCAATTCTGATGCCATATTCCTCCTCATAAAGCCCAGCCTAAAAAATGATCTGTTCTGCATATGGTTGAACAGGTATGGAGAAAGATGTATCCTTGATGCACTCCTTTCCTGATTTTGAATCATGCAGTTTTTCCTTGCTCTGTTCTGAGAACTGCTTCTTGGTAGGTTTCATATAAGCACAATCAAGTGTTCTGGGATTCCCATTATCCTCAAGGTTAGCCACATTTTGTTGTGATCTACACAAAGTATTTTTTTCCCAACTGACTGGAAGAGATCTATATTTGTTCCCATTCCAAAGAAAGGTGACCCAACTGAGTGCAGAAACTACAGAACAATCTCATTGATTTCACATGCAAGCAAGATTCTACTGAAGATTATCCAAAAATGACTGGAACAGCACATCAACAGAGAAC
>NW_006399752.1:12200815-12208537 GCF_000299155.1 Elephantulus edwardii
TGGGGTAATCAGGTTGGGTGTGTCAGAGGCCATGCGATTGGGACAGGATAGAGCAGTGTTTAGGGCTGTTGTGCATAAGGTCGCTATGATTCGCAAACGACTCAATGGCACATAACAACAACACGCAATTCATTGTATGAGGTAATTGTAACCAGTTATCTCCCACTCCTTGCCCCTCTCCCCCCATCCCCAGCCAGATTTACATGACAAATTTTGGTCAAAATGTTAAAAGGATATACTAAGAGAAACATCAGTATCTCTATGGGGGTAGGGGTGTTTTCCAAGTAATGAGAAACTCGGGTAATGGATAGGTTTAGTGGTCTTGGGTAATAACAAGAAGAGTAAGTTCTGGTGGCAAAGATCATCGGGAGTTGTATTGCTAACACAGAAGTAATTCTTCTCTAGCATTTCAAATCCAGTAATATCTCCATGGGAGCAAAATTAGCAATCTCCAAAGTACTGAAGTGCAATGGTGTCACTCTAAGGTGTGCCTGATACAGGCCATGGTCTTTACAATCACTTGTTATGCATCAGAGAGCTGGACAATGACTAGGGAGGATAGAAGGAGAATTGATGCCTTCAAGCTGTGGTGTTGGAGAGAATTGAATATACCAAAGACAGCTAAGAAAATGAACAGGTTTTTCCTAGAAAGGTTTAAACCAGGCTGCTCCTTGGAGGCAAGGATTCTGAAGCTTCATCTGACATACTTTGGGCATGTTGTAAGGAGGAATCAGTCCTTGGAGAGTGACATCATGATTGGGAGGGTGGAGGGACAGCACAGGAGAGGAAGATACTCTATGAGGTAGATTGATTCTGTGACTGGAGTAAAATGGGTAGGTGTATCGGAGACAGTGAGACGCACGGAACAGAGCAGGCTTTAGGGCTGTTGTACATAGGGTCACTATGAGTCACAGATGACAGCACATAACAACAACAACCACCACCTTCATTTTCACTGTAATAAGATATAAAATGTGGTGGCTGAGTATTAAGGAATTGGACCACCATCCCAAAAGTAAGTGGTTCAAATCTGCCAGCTGCTTTGCATAGGAAAGAAGGACAATCTCCTCCCAAATGATTTACTGCCTCTGAAACCCCACTGGATAAACAGCTATGGATTGATTCTGATTGATGGTACAAAACAAGAAGGCAATGATATTAATTGAGTAACCAGCTGCAGCATGTACCGTATAGAATAAAGGACAAGGAAAGTGTCATTACTGTTCTTATTCTGTTTAGTAACCTCATTCGCATTAGGTTTATTATCTTTAGGTAAGCAAGTAGAGAATTTTATAGATTTGTGTGTATTTTAATTTTTCTTACTAAATTTCTTACATATAATACTGTAAATAAAATATCTGGTATAGTTCTAACAGGAATCCTAGAAGACTTGTATAATTCCTTGTCTTCAAATAGAAAAACAAAATTAATTTTATATATATATATATCATGCTGGCCATTTGGAGACATTACCTAGGAACTCAAAATAAAGGATACTAGCTCCCTGTATGGGCAGTGTGGGTTAAAAGTTTCTGAGCCTCAGAACTGCTGGAGTTAAAGGCAAATCCTTTTTTATCTGTTACATGGCTACTTCTACTGTGCCCTAGGCCTTGATCTCTGGGGCTTTGACCCAGGCCTAGAACCTAACCTAGATTTTGCTTTATTGTTGCTGACTATGAGCTCTGACTCTGATTAGCCTGGAAATAGCAAATCTAGAACAAGTGACTGAATCTGTGCCACTGCCAAAATTAGCCATAGAATTTTTCATCTTGAGATCAAGATTGCTATAAAAATTGCTTTGCTTAGGTGACTGTTTATTAATTATATTAGTGTTCCAAGTCATTATCTATAGATTTAGTCTAAATTTAATTTATAAATATTATATAAGGTTTCATTTTGCTTTTTTTCAAATCTAACATTGGCTTAGGTCTATACTGTCCATTACTGTACCTACAAACCATACAGCGCTGTTAAACACTTGTGATATAGTTGCATTGACTCTAATCAACTCATTCATATGGAGATGAAACTGACTCACAGTTGCTCCTCTGTTGTATTTCTGAGGCAGTAATTTCATGGGATGAGATTGATCACCTTTCTCTCACAGAACTGCCAGTGGATTTGAACCACTAGAGAGATATGACCTCTGAGTTAGTCCTGCAGCACCAAAGCACCTTTTGGTATGACTAAAGAGGTGATTTATTAATTTCATATTATTTTAACTAAATTTAAATGTCAAAATATATTTCCTTATTGAAAGTATTTTTCGACATTTGATGTGTGAATATATGTTTTATGAAATCTAAATACATATCAAATACTTTCAATTTTAGCAGTTTGAGAAGACAAAGTATTATAATGCAATGTGCGAAGAGCTGGAGTTAGAAAATCAAATGGGAAGAACTCACTCCACACCTCTTACAATGATAGAAGTGAAGAACAAATTCATGCCTCAAGTTGCAATTCTGAAAGATGTTATGAGCAAAATCTTCAGTGATCCAGATAACCTCAAAAAGAAAAATGGAAGAAATACGTGGAGTCACTGTACCAAAAAGAATTGACTGACACAGACCACTTAAGAAAGAGCATATGATCAAGAACCAATAGTGATAAACAAAGATGTTAAGATGCTCTGAAGGTATTGGTAAAACACAAGGCCCCGAGACTCAATTATATACCAATTGACATATCTCAGCACACAGATTCAATCTTTGATGTGTTCATCTGGCTGTACCAAGAAATCTGGAGGAGATCTACCTAGTCAACTGACTGGAAGAGATCCAAATTTATTTCCATTCCCAACAAAGGTGATCCAACAGAATGTGGAAATTATCAAACAATATCACATGTAAGCAAAATTTTGCTGAAGATTATTCTTGCTAAAGGGGACTAGAACAGTATCTCAACAGGAACTGACAGAAATACAAGTGTGGGTTACAAGTAGCCTTGACACAAGGACTAATATTGCTGATGTCAGATGGATCTTGGCTAAAAGCAGAGAGTACCAGAAGATTGTCTATTTGTGTTTTATCAATTATACAAAGGCATTTGACAACAAATTGTGGCTAAAACTGAGAAGAATGAAAATCTCAGAACATTTGCTTGTGCTCATGCAAAACCTATACTTAGGGGGAAAATATGTGGTCTGAACATAACAAGGAAACAGTGTATGGTTCAAAATCAAGAAAGGAGTGAGTCATGGATGTATCTTTTCCCATACCTATTCAATCTATATGCTAAACAGACCATTTAAGAGGCTGGGCTCTATGAGGAGGAAGAAGGAGGCATCATGATTGGAGGAAGACTCATCAATAACCTACCTTATGCAGATGACACAACCCTGCTTGCTGAAACTGAGGAGGATCTGAAGGCCTTGCTGCAGAAGGTCAAGGACTGCAGCCTTCAATATGGATTGAATTCTCAACATCAAGAAAACAAAAATCTTCACCCTCACCACCAGGCCAATAGGCAAGATCATGATAGATGTAGATAAAATGGAAGTTGCTGATGATTTTGTCTTGCTTGATCCACAATCAATACCCTTGGCATCAGCAGTCAAGAATTCAAAACGCAAGTTGTATTGGGGAAAATCTGTTGTCAAAGACCTCTCCAGAGTGTTAAAGAGCAACAGTATCAGTCTAGAGACTAAGGTGTGACTGATCCAGGTCATCCACGCCATCTCAATGGCCATCTCTGAGAGATGGACATTGAATAACAATTACAGAAGAATCGATGCCTTTGAGTTGTGGTCTGGATAGAGTATTGGAAATATCATAGACTGCAAAGAGAACAGACAGAACTGTCTTGGAGAGGGTAAAACCAGGTTGAGCCTTAGAGGTAAGAATTTTGAAATTCCATTTCACAAGTATTGGGCATGTTCTCAGGAGAGGCAGTACTTGGAGTAGGACTTCATGCTTTTAAAGGCTGGAGGGCCAGCACAGGGAAAACAGACCTTGGATGAATCTGATTGACACAGTGACCGTGGCAAAGAGGTCAGGTGTATCTGAGAAGGTGAGGATGGCTCAAAATAGGGCCAGGTTCAGAGCCATTGTTCATGGAGTCATTGTGAATCATAGTCAACTTGACAATACATAACACCAACAATACTGAAATGAACTCTAAGTATAAACACTAGCTTTTGAAGACTTTGTCTGAAAAAAGGAACATAAATATTTCATGAATAGTTTTTTATGGTTTACAGTTAAAATCATAGTATTTCCAATATTGGATGAAGTTTGCTATCAAGATTTATTCCCCTATTTTATTTTACTTTATTAAGATGAATGTTTTCAAAACTTGCTTCTTGCCATTGAGGCAGAACCTCTAGTATAGAACCGTAGCTGACCCTCTAGTAGGTTTTATGGAGGCTATAAATCACACAGGAGGAAATTGCCCATCTTTCTTTCTCCCAAGAAGCTGCTGGTGGATTTGAATCTCCAGAGAGGTACTACCTTTGGATTAGCAATGCAAATCTCTATAGACTATACCACCAGAGCACGCTAATGTTACTATAAGACAATGTAACATTACTCTATGACTTGAATTTTATTTCTATCAGGCTGTGCTGATTTGGATTTAATAAGTTGCTTAAGTAGGTTTTAAACATTTTACCGTTTCCTGTATTAGTTCCTCACAAATACTATACATTAGTATTATACCTGAGGCTCTCATTGCAAAAATAAAGCTCCTTTTGTTGTTGTTGTTGTTGTTCATCAAAAATGCTGTAGGAAGTCTCTTTTTCTGGTAGGAACATTCGCCTAGTTGTGCAAAGCAAAACAGGAAGAATTACTTAAACTTCTCACTCTTCCCTAAAATTTGCATCCAATAATGCATTCCCAACATTATTTCTGCAGTTTCCACCATCACCAAAGCTCTTTCTGTTGAAAATCCTCCTGCGTGAAATAAAGAGAGCAGATGAGTGAATGAAACAGATTAGGATGTTATTTCCTTTTTCTTTTGTTAGTTGAAAATGCACCATATGGACATATCACAATGCTTCCTGCAGAAATTTGAATCTCTGATAAAGTTAGAAAAAAAATCCCAAAACTCAACCCAGAATAACATAAAGTACTCATGATGAATGAACTCAGAGCATTAAGTAATGAATGAGTTTTTGAATAACCATCTTTTCAGAAGTTATAGGAAGTTTCTAGTAATATAAGCATATAAGTTCTGTTTAAGTTGTTCATCATTCAGGATTCTGTATAGATTTCATGATTGCATCAGATTTTATGGTGAAATAAAAGCTATACATTTCCAAGATTTACATATGAGCAGATTTAGGGATTTGTCAATATTTTAATCAGTTCTATCAGAGTCTCTTGAGTGGCAGAATTAAATCTATTTTGACCTTTAAATACAATGTGTTACCAATCTATATGAATAAAAGTCATCATTTGTTGGGTAAAAACAGTGCAAGTGGTACAAGAGTGTCATCTGACTTCTACTAACTCTAGACGAGGGGAAAGACTTCATCTACATCATCCACGACACAAAACTAATTCCTGTGAGGTCAGACATGCCTCCACGCTCGTGAACCCTACTTTCATAATTTTTAAGAGGCCCTTTGGGTCTCACCCATGGATCATGCTCATTAGGGAAGTTAACAGGATATAATTCACGTTGGAATTCACTTAAAATGTTTCAGTTGAGACAGTTTTTCAAGTGTGGTCACAGGACCTTTGGGCATCCATCTGCTAGATCCAGAGAGTGTTACAAAGCGTACATAGTCCTGTCAATTATAACGTCTCTACTCCCAGACCTCCAGCAAGCTTGGGAGAAGGCTCTCAGAGCTACTGCTACAATGTCTAGATCTCAGATCTGTATTCCTCTCGAACATGAATATCTCTGATACAGAAGCACTTGCTGCATTCTCTGCTTCTTGTTTCCTAGTAGTGAGATTCCCATCTTCTGTCTCTAAACTTGCTCAAGTTAAGTCTAGCAAGATGGTAACACTAACTAGTCTCTTCATTAGCAGTATTTACGACTTGTTTCTATGTTCCTACTAAAAAAGAGCTATCTACCTCATCTCCATAATTAGTAGAAATTCACCCAGCTGTGTGTCAAAACTCAAAGCCAATAATCTACAAAGGTGATTTTTAAAAAACAGCCTAATTGCATTTGGAAATATTGCTTATATAATAAAGATGCTGTTGTTGTGATTTTTTGGTATGTACCTTACATTCAGAACTGAGTCATAGCTAACTTTCCAGTGAATTTTCAGAGGCAGTAAGTCACATGAAAGGATATTTCACATCCTTCTTCCATGGGGAAGATGGTGGATTCAAACTTTGTACCTTTGGGATTGCAGCACAGCTTCTTACTACTGTTATTGATTTTGTGGTTAGGTGCATTTGAGTAGTGTATGACTCATAGGGACCTTATGAACAACAGAACAAAACTCTGCCTATCCTATACTATCATTATTATCTCTGGCACACACTTGTAGTAGTCATTGTGTCAATTTTTCTCTCATTGGGATTCTTCCCTTCCTTTGCTAATCCTCCATCATTCCAAGCATAATATCCCTTTCCCAAGAATAGCTTCCTTGTTGTTATTCTTGTTCTTAGGTGTCAACTACGACTCATATTGACCCTATGACCAGTAGATATGAATCCTTTCACATCTAGTGCTATACACACAGTGTCTGAAATATAAATAGTTATAAGATAGGCTCATAATATTGCAAGAATTATTTTTTCTAAAATGAGACAATAATCCCCACCTATCTTCATTTTCACTGTAATAAGATGTAAGTGTGGTGGCTGAGTGTTAAGGATTTGGACTACCATCTCAAAAGTAAGTGGTTCAAATCTTCCAGCTGCTTTGCATGAGAAAGATGGACAATCTCCTCCCAAGTGATTTACTGCCTCAGAAACACCATTGGATGGTCAGCTGTGGGTTGATTCTGATTGAAGGCGAAGGTGAAGGTGAAGAAGAAGAAGAAGAAGAAGAAGAAGGAGAAGGAGAAGGAGAAGGAGAAGGAGAAGGAGAAGGAGAAGGAGAAGAAGAAATAATGAGTAACTTTCTGCAGCATGCACCATATAGAATAAAGGACAGGGGAAAAGTCATTACTGTTCTTATTCTGTTTAGTAACCTCATTCTCATTAGGTTTATTATCTTCAGGTAAGGAAGTAGAGAATTTTATAGATTTGTATGTATTTTAATTTTTCTCACTAAATTTCTTGCATATAATACTGTCATAATAAAATATCTGAAAGAGGAGAAAAGCCAGAGAGATAGAAAATAAAATACAGCCTAAAATATATTTTTAAAACTTAAATTGATAAATCATTCCATGCATCTACTTGAAATCCTAAAAAAAAAAAAAACCAAAAAAGGCATATTGGCATGTGGTCAGGTGCCACTCAGTCAATTTGTACCCATAAGGAATCTCATGTGACAAAGTAAAACTACCCCACAAGGGTTGTGAAATCCTTTCCGTAAGTGAGGAGGACTTGAAGTACATGAGGTAGAAGGTAAAAGAATATAGCTTTCAACATGGATTACACTCCACTTCAAAACAAAAATCCTCTCCACTGGGCCTAGAGATAATATAATGTTGTTGTTATGTGCCGTCAAGTCGTTTGCGACTCATAGCAACCCTATGTACAACAGCCCTAAACCGTACTCTATCCTGTGCCAATCTCATTGCCTCTGACACACCCATCCTGATTACCCCAGTCACTGAATCAATCCACCTCATAGAGGGTCTTCCCCTCC
>NW_006399752.1:12209462-12214072 GCF_000299155.1 Elephantulus edwardii
TGATCCACGCAGTCAAATGCCTTTGCATAATCAATGAAACACAGATAGACATTCTTCTGGTATTCTCTGCTTTCAGCTAAGATCCATCTAACATCTGCTACAATAACCCTAGAACCACAACCCCTTCTAAACCCAGCCTGGATTCTTCCTAAAATTTTTCAGTGTCAGTCCTTTCTTTTGGGTACTCTCTCCATCTTCTTTTGATGCTTTCTGGGTCATTCAATAATTGTCCATAGCACCTTTCAATATTGTGAGTCAAGGTTTAAGTTTGTTTTTCTCTTCTCTCAGTTTGAGAAATCCAGAGTGAGTTCTTCCCTGTTTATTGTCCAATTTCAGCCCTCTGCATATTCAATTATAATACTTTGTTTTCTTTATACTTTTTTCCCTTCTATATCCCACCACTCTTTATGGAAAATGTATAACAAAACTAAAAAACATAAAGATGACCAGGCTTACTGGTCTTATAGAGACTATGGTCCTTTGAATCTGAAACGAAATTTGTCTCTGTGACTCATCTTCAACCAAACAATGTTGTTGCTATTGTTTTTGTGTGTCATTCACCATGTCAGTTCCCTAACAGAAACTTTCCCCAGTCTTTTGAATTCTTGGATGTTAGTGCCAAGAGTGTTGATTGTGGAGCCAAGCAAGCTATAATTGTTAACAACTTCAATCTCGTCTCCATCGAGTGTTGATTGTGGAGCCAAACAAGCTATAATTGTTAACAACCTCAATCTCTTCTCCATCTATCACAGTGCTGCCATTGGGCCAATGGTGAGAATCTTTGTCTTTATTTTCCTACTTGTTTATTTACAAAATTCGAATACATTGTTTTCGAAAACAAATTTTTTCAATTTCTCTCACTTCCCCACCCATCAAATTGTACAACCCCATTATTAATCTCCCACCTCCCCTCACATCCTCATCCCTCTGCTTCCAACTTCTCCCACCCCTCTTGGATCCTTGTACTCATTCTACAATAAGAGTTTTATACAATCTTTATCCTTCTATGACTGCGTTGCGTTAGTTCACACAGCATAATGCTCTCTAGTTCTTCCCAAGTCAGGTAATAATTTACAAAATCTTTACTCTTTCATGCTGCGTAGTATTCCATTTTGTGAATTTACAATAATTTCTCAATCCATTTGTTTATCATTGGACATTTGGGCTGCTTCCATGTTCTTGTGATGGTGAATAATGCTGCTATGAACATTGGTGTACAAATCTCAGTTTGTGCCTCAGTTCTCGTTTTCTCAGGGTATATTCCAAATATTTTATTTTCTTGAATAGCCTTTTGAAATCTCTTTAGCTTTTTTACTTGAGCATCATTTCCTTTTTTCTGGCATCTAAATGCTCTAGTGCAATTTTCAGAGTCTCTTCTGATATCCATTTTGGTTTTTTTCTTTCTCCTCTGTCATTATAATGACTTTGATATCCCACAACTCATCTGGTCTTTTGATTATTGGTGTTCAATGCATCAAATCTATTGTTGCAATGATTTTGAAATTCAGATTAGATTCAAAATTATATCTAGGTTTCCTGGATTTGTTTTATGTTACTACAACCTCAATTTGAATTTGCATATGTGTAATTGATATTCTGAAATTCAGATGAAATAGATTCAAGACCATATCTAGGTTCTCATGGATTTGTGTTTAATTTCCTACAACCTCAATTTGAACTTGCATATGTGTAATTGGCATTCTGATCCACGGTTGTCCCTGACCTAGTTTCGACTACTAATATTGAGCTTCTCCAACAATTGCAGCCCATCATGTGAGATTCATATGTAAAGTTACCATTTGTGTCTTTTAGAGAAGGTATTTGCAATGATGATAATATAAAATTAGATTATTCCATTTCGAGCCTCATTTCTGTCACCAAGTCCATACTTTCCAAATACCTTCTTAATTTTTTCCTACTATTTTATTCCAGTCACCAGTTATCATTAATGCATCTTGATTACATGCTTGGCCAATTTCAGATTGTAAGATTTGGTAAAAATTTTCAATTTCTTTCTCTTTGGCTCAAGATGTAGAAGCATATATTTGAACAATATTCATATTAACAAGTCTTCCTTTGAATCAAATAATCACATGGAATACTATGCTGGGAATGAAAATCAGAAGAAGAACGGTTTTGCATTTATAGTTAGACAGTCTGAGATCTGGACAGTGAATAAAGATAATAGAAGAAAAATTGGTGACTTTGAAACATGGTATTGGGGAAGAGTACTGAATAATCCCATGGACTACCAAAAGAACATACAAATACCATCTTAGAGAAGGTACACGCAGAGTGTTGGAAGCAAAGGTGGTAAGGCTCCATCTCCCTTACTTTGGCTGTGTTACTAGGAGATGCTATTCCTTAGGGACATCATGCTTGGGAAGTATAAGAACTGTAAAAAGGAGAAAGTCTCTCAACCAGGTATATTGACACAGTGACTTCAAAATAGTCTCAATTGTCAGAGATTATGAGTATGCCACAGGATTCAGATTTGTTGTTTGTAGAATCACTATGAGTCATACTCAGTGACACCTAAAAGTAGCAGTGGAAAGCGAGAACTTTCACCCTGGCCCAGCAGTGTTAAGTATCCACCTACTTTAATATCAAACTAAGGCTAAGTGGAGAACCTGGAATTCTGCTTCCACCTAGAGGTAAAAAGGCAATGTGTTCTGCTCTCTAACTCAAAAACATTTGTCAGCAAAGACTTGCTATAATGAGTTTAAATAAGATCTACAGTCGAATCATACAATATCCGCAATATCCAAAATGTCCAGGTCTCAATTGAAAAAAATAAATCACCTTCCCTAACAAAGACAAACACATCTAAAACTTAAAAATAAACTTAGACATTATGAGACAAAAGTACCAAAAAGGAATCAACCAAAAAGGAAAGTAATCTGTTTAAAGAAACTACATATAAATATATAAGATAAAGTTTAGGGCAAGGAGCTTTACTTGAGATACAGTGTACCATCTCATCTAAACAATTCAACTGATTGGGAAAGTGACATTTTTATTCACTTGATTATACAGTCTCAAAACTTGACAGACACTCTCAGACTGTGACAAGAAATAGGCAACGAGTATCTGTTTGTCACTGCAGCCTAGCCCCCTTCAAGAAAAAACTTTGAGCAACATATTTGATACATTCAGAAGCCTGTTTAATTGTGAGTAAAATGAGTTGTCTAGTGACTAAGCCATGGTTTTTCCATAATAAAATACGGTATGTCACATCAACCTCATCTACACCTTTTCATCTCATCATAGTGGGAATCTTTAAGTGTCAAATGGAATGCAGAATTTTTCCTATGGAGGCAGGGTAAATGGACTAGAAATAAAGAAGTACATTGAGCCCACAATATGAGAGCTCTGTGCTCACCAGCACATTTCATTAATCTAGAGTATAGGACTTAGTGAAATACAAAAGAAAAAAAAAGGATTAGACATTTGTATGAATATTAACATCATCTGTTACAGAAGACACAACAATAAAGATTACAGAATGCTTCCTGAGTCAGTCACTCAGAAATAACCAATCAACTAAAACAACCCCTTCAGCATCCAAAATTAACCTAAAGTAAAACCCATTATTATTGTTCCTCTAGGTTTGCATAAGCAGAACAAAAGATCTTTCTTGCGGAAAGTGAAGAGGGCTTGAAACATTTACTAAAGAAGACCCAATACTATACAATCTTAAGTCTGGATTACATCTCAATATAATGAAAACAATAAAATTCACAATTGGACCGATAGGCATCATCACGACAAATGGATAAAAGACTGACGTTTTCAAGGATTTCATTTTATTTGGTCCACCGTCAACACCAACAGAAACAGTCTTCAAGAAATCAAAAGGCTCTTTTCACTGGGAAAATTTGTTGTCGCCACAAGTACCCAATAAAGGAATACAGACAACTAGAGGAACTGACACAGTGACTGCATTTGGCTTTAACCCATTGATGACTGTGTGGATGGTGTGTGAGTGTGCAAGGACTCAATGCCTTGTGCATAGTGGCACAATGAGTTAGAGTCAAGGTTTCATAGACTGTCTTGAGAGTGCTAATAAACATAAAGTTTTGTTCTTCTAGTTGATATTAACATGACAATACTAGAAAAACAAAGGCTATGGGCTCTTTATAAATGGTCATTTGAAAAAAATAGATAATTTAGGAAAAAGTCTCACAGTACTTACATGAATTAATCTCAGAGGCAAAAACTTAACAGGGAAGACTTTTTAACTACCTAGTAATCTGAATAAGGAAGACTGAAGAACAAGCAATGTCTTTAAATTATGGTGTTGATGAAGAATGTTAAATAAACATGAATTTACAGGAGAATGAGCAAATCTCTATCATAAATACAGTGAGAATGCTCCTTAGAAGTGAGGATAGTGAATTTTTGTCTTAAGCACTTTGGGCATGTTATCAGGAGGGACTTGTAAAAAGGGAAAGACCTTTAATGAGATGGACTGACATAGCAGCGGTACCAATGTGCTAAGACATACCAAGGATTGTCAGGATGACACAGGATCAGGTTGCATTTTGTTCTTCCATGCATAGGATTTCAGTGACTTTGAACAGACTTGATGGCTGCCAACAATAACAAAT
>NW_006399752.1:12214257-12214759 GCF_000299155.1 Elephantulus edwardii
CATGTATGTTGCTGTGGTGGTGAAGATCATACCCCAGTTTTTAAAATAAAAAAAGATTCTTCCAATATCCCTCACTCCTCTGGAAAAATATGTATTCAAATTTGGAAAAGAAACTAGTATAATTAGAAAAATAAATAAAAGAAGGGTCATCAAAGTTGGTACTATTTCATCAGTTTTGTGTTAAAGAGAGACAAAGGTGGGGGGAAAGCCAGTGAAAAAGTTAATGTGAAATTAACCAATTCAAATCCTATGTATCACAAGAAATGTGTCCAATTAAACACTGAAAAATGAGCTACAGGGGTTAATGTTGTTGTTGTTGTTGTTATGTGCCCTCAAGTTACTTGCGACTCATAGCGACCCTATGTACAACAGCCCTAAACTCCACTCTATCCTGTGCCAATCACATCGTCTCTGACACTCCAATCCCAATTATCCCAGTCACTGAATCAATCCACCTCATAGAGGGCCTTCCTCTCCTGCACTGTCCCTCCACCCTCCCAAG
>NW_006399752.1:12218979-12262845 GCF_000299155.1 Elephantulus edwardii
TTAATGAAAGTTTACAGACACTTTGGATTTCCATTCATTCATTGTTGCACTTTTATCCCTGCTCACCCCTCCCTCCCAATTCGCTTTTCTTTTTGAAAAGTAAAAGAAAAACTTATTTCATTTTTATTCAATCCCTCCCCTCAAGTCCACTCCACTATGTCACCTTTGTTCTGAATTCCTGCCATAACAATAACATCTAATCATATATCTCTTTTAAAAAGTTCTCTCCCTCATCTGTTTCAATACAGTATACAATATTCTGTCTTTCTAGGTCTCTCCCTAACCTCTATGTCAGGAGACTCTTTATGACAAAGTCAGGATCTTGAAACCCTGAAGCACAAAACCATCTGAGAAGGACTAACGTTTTCTTTCAGAAGCAGTATTTTCCTATCTGCTGTTGTCCTTGGGGGGTATCGAGTCCATTATGACTCAGCGACCCTATGAACAAACAGATCTGAACATTGCCCTATCCAGTACCATTCTCACCATTTCTGATATACAGTTGAGTCCATTATCCCAGTCACTATGTGAATACATCTCTTTGAAAGTCTTATTCTCTTTCTCTGACCCACTACCCTCTAAGTATTATGTGTTTTTGTTTTTTCAAGGACTGGTCCACTCCTGACAACATGTCCAAAGTATGTAAGATTAAGATTCATTATCCTTCCTGTCCCTGAGGATCTTTTCCCAGTCCTGTCTTTTCCCTATTCCTCAGCATTGCAAATTATAAAGGAGGTATACTTACAGCCCAGCAGAAACACCATAAAATAATTGAAAAAGAGAGAGAGTCTAAGCAAAATCAAGTCTGATAGGCAAGTTTCTTTCTCTCAGCATCTTTGCCAGCAAACTACAGGAGAAACAGCTGTGTTGTTAATGGATTTTTATTTTAAGTCTGAAAGTATTGATCACATGAATTGTGCGTAGTCTTCCTAACCAGAAGACCTTTTATCCTAGCCTATAATCTGAAAGACCTAAAAACTTTGTTGCTTGCACTGCTGGAAGCTTTTCCATTGAACAACATTCTTTTAAAAACCTCTATATTTTCGTTTTCAACCTCTCAGCAGAGAAATTCTCCCCTCATCCTGCAGAGAAGTAGGAGGTTATTGTTCACGACACTATGAAAGAGCATAACACAACAATGCAAATGAGAAGCTGGAAGTCTTTGCCACCAGTTAAAGTTGATCCTGGGAAATATTTATTCTCAGAAAAAAGAGGGAGGCCGGAATACACCACAGCCTTAAAATAGAAAGTTTTGAGAAGAATATTAGCACTGTATTTCAAGGAAGCAGGAAGTAGCTATTTGACTCAACGCCTCCTTCCATCATTCCAAGGCTACCTTTTAAGGACGTTTTGTTATTATGAGACAGAATAAATGTTTTCTGCCTGTCTGACCTAAAGAGATATGTTAGTACATACTTCTTTAGCATCTGCCTAGAATGTACTGACTGAAGGCTATAAAAATCACTGAAGGACACTAACCATACAGAATACAAGCAAAGCTCACACTTTTCTGCTCCTACATATTCTCAAATAGCCATCATATACCTTTACTTCAGACATCAGAGGCCTGCTGCTAAAGTCCAAAAACTAGTAGAACTAGAAGTTGAGAGGGGTAAATTAATTAATCTCCATTTCTTGAGTAACCATTGGGTAGTTCATGATTTCCTTCTATTTATCAAAAACAATGAGTACATTATCTGACTTCTTTTTTTTGGCATTCTATTTAACATTTTTATTATTATTATTATTATTAAATTTTGTTAGTTTCAATGAACATTCACAGGGATTCTGGGCTTTCACTCCTTCATTGCCGCACCATTCTCTCCACCCTCCTCCCCAGTTTGTTCTTCTTCCCTGCGATCCGAATGTCTGTTTTAATTGTCCAATTGCCACAGTGCTTGTCAAAGTCAGTTTTGATTAATCTCCTTTGTCGGTGTGTCCTTTGCCATTCCCTAGCACTCCTCCCTGAGAGAGATTTCACCCTGATTCATAAGGAAAAGGGGATGGCGTATTCTCTTAGCTACTTCCTGCTGAAAAGGGACGTTGTGGGTTTCAGGGTGAAGATCTTCTCTCACTACTCTAAAGGGCCCCTTTGGCAGTAGGAAACACATAGACTATTATGGAGATTGATTTTGGAATTTAGATGCACTCTTATTGATTGTGCTTGGCCGTACATGTTCATATCCTTGAAGATGTATCATGGGGGTGTTGCAACCTAGAAGACACAAATTTGACTAACAAGTTATAAGTACATGAGTCAAAAATTATGGAAAAGTAAAAGAAAAGATTCTTTCATTGTTTTACAAACCCTCCCTCAGGTCCCCTCCACCATGTAGCCCTCGCTCTAGTCTCCTGTGATGACAGAAATACCTAGTCACATATCTCTTTTAAACAGTTTTCTCCCTCCTCTGTTTCAGTGCAGTATACATTATTGAACCCATCTTACTCAGTCCCTCCCCAACCCCGAGGTTAGTCGCATTCTACAACATTGGCATCATGTAATATTTGTCCTTTTGTGACTGGGATATTTCACTCAGCTTATCTGACTTCTTGTTGTTGTCATGCGTCATCCAGTCACCTGTGACTCATAGCAACCCTAGGTACAATAGCTCTGAACTCTGTCTTATCCAGAGCCAATCTCATTGACTCCAACATACCTGCCCCTGTTATCCCAATCACTATGTCAATCCATTTTCTCCAGGGTCCTCCTCTCTTGCACTGTCCTACCATCCTTCTAAGCATAATGTCCTTTTCCAAGGACATGTCCTTCCTGGCAACATGCCCAAAGTATGTGACATGGAGTTTCAAAATCTTTGCCTCCAAGGAGAAACTTAGATTTACCCTCTGTAGAAAAAAAAGTGGGTTTTTTTTTTCTCTTGGTCGTCCATGTTATGTTCAATGCTCTTCTGCAGCACCACAACTCAAAGACATAAATTCTTGCTCTGTCATCCTTACTCATTGTCCCACCCTCTGATGCGCAGCAAGTAATTGTGAAGACCATGGCCTAGATTAGGTGCACCTCAGTCTCTAGACTGACATATTTGAACTTCAGCACTCTGAAGAGGTCCCTGACAGCAGACATTCCTAGTCTATCTTTTTATTTCCTGGCTACAGGCTACATGAATGTTGATTGTAGACCTGAGCAAGTTGAAATTGTTGACAAACTCAATCTCTTCTTCAACTATTACGGTGCTTCCAAATGGTCCAGGGAAAGAATCATTGTTTTTTGAGTCCTGAGCTTCAGTCCATATTGAAAACTATAGCACTTGACTTTTTGCAGAAGATGCTTCAAGTCCTCCTCAGATTCAGCAACCAAGGTTTTGTCATCTGCATAGTTTAATCTTTTTGGTACAAGTTGTTTAGTACAGTATCAGACTCTGTATACTCAATCGTCTTTAGATGTATCCTCATTCAGTTCTGATGCTACATTCCTCCTCATAAAGCCCAGCCTCTCAAATGATGTGTTTCGTATATATGTTGTAAAGGTGTAAAGGTGCAGGATGCATCCCTGACACACTCCTTTCCTAATTTAGAACCAAGTAGTGTTTCTTTATTCTGACGACTGCCTCCTGGTCCAAGTGCAGGTTTCATATGAGCACAATCAGGTGTTCTGAGATTCCCATTCTTCTCAAAATTAACCACAATTTGTTGTTATCCATACAGTCAAATGCCTTTGCATAGTCAATGAAACACAGATAGACATTCTACTGGTACTCTCTGCTTTCAGCCAAGATCCATCTGTCATTGGCAATGATTTCCCTAGCATCATGGCCTCTTCTAAATTCAGCTTGTATTTCTGGTTGATTTACTTGATTTCTGTTGATTTACTTGCTCTAATAATTTTTGGATAATCTTCAGCAGGATTTTGATTACATGTGATATTAGTGATATTGATTGATAATTTCTGCACTCTGTAAGATCACACTTTTTTGGAATGACAATAAATATGTATCTATTCCAGTTAGTCAGGTGGCTGTCTTCCAGATTCCTTGGCAAATCTGGTGAGCATGTCCAGGGGTGCAGCATATGTCATGTGGGATTCTATCAAACCCTGGGCCTTCGGGTGTTTTTTGTTTGTTTGTTTATTTTTTTAATTCCTTCAGAGCAGCTTGATCTCCCTCCTTCATCAGCATTGCCTTTGGTCATATGCTACTTCATGAAACTGATCTGTGTCAGCCAATTCTTTTTGCTACAGTGACTCTGTATACTTTTTCCATCTTCTTTTGATGCATCTACCCACAGCATCTTTCAGTGTTGTAACTCAAGGCTTGAATTTGTTCTTCAGTTCCTTCAGCTTAAGTAATGCTGAGAGAGTTCATGTCTTTTGATTCTCTGACTCCAATTCTTTACACATTTTGTTATAATACTTTGTTTTGTTAGTTAAATTTGTATCTTCTAGGCTGCAACACTTCCATGATACATCTTCAAGGATATGAAAATGTACGGCTAAGCACAATTGATAACAGTGCCTCTAAATTCCAATCAATCTCCATAATAGTCTATGTGTTTCCTACTGCCAAAGGGGCCCTTTAGAGTAGTGAGAGAAGATCTTCACCCTGAAACCCACAGCGTCCCTTTTCAGCAGGAAGTAGCTAAGAGAATACACCATCCCCTTTTCCTTATGAATCAGGGTGAAGTCTCTCTCAGGGAGGAGTGATAGGGAATGGCAAGGGACACACTGACAAAGGAGATTAATCATAACTGGCTTTGACAAGCACTGTGGCTATTGGACAATTAAAACAGACATGGGGGGGAAAGAAGAACAAACTGGGGATGAGGGTGGAGAAAACAGTGCAACAATGAATGAATGAAAACCCAAAATCTCTGTAAATGTTCATTAAAGCTAATAAAATTTAATTAAAAACATGCTTTGTCTTGCTGAGCTGCCCCTTGAAATCTTCTGTTCAGCTTCTTAACTTCTTGAGTTCTTCCCTTTGTTTTGGCTTCTCAGTGCTCTAATGCAATATTCAGAGTCTCTTCTGATATCCATCTCGGTCTTTATTCCTCATCTGTCTTTATAATGTCCTTTTGCATTATTCCTGGGAGGTATTCTTTATATCTTCTCACAGCTTATATGATCTTTATTCATTAGTGTTCAAGACCTCAAACCTGTTCTTGTGTGTGACCAGTGATCTGAGACATCACATCAGGTTCGCTGGGAGGAGTGAGGAGGGAAGTTCTGGTGAGGCAAGATGAGGGAATGGAACCAGGAGTAGTGGGATGGGCCAGTGATACCTGTGACAAAGAGGGGGAGGCAATACTAAATCTGTTAGCTGTGTAATGAGGAAAGATCTTTCATCTGTTCTTTTAGAATGCTTTTCTGTCAGATATTGCTTGAAAGCTAAGCATCCAAAGTAAGACAGACTAGGCAAAAGGATTGGCTATCTGTTTCAGAAGTAACAGGCCTTCAAAAACTCCCTATACAGTAGAGTTCACTTAGATTAAACTAGCAGAAATGGCCCTGGAGGCTAAGGCCTTGTGTTGGGAAAAATAAAGGAGGAGGAACAGTTACAAGCAGATATTAGTGATTGGAATATGGGATGTGACACGTATGAATTTAGGAAAATTGGAAATTGTTAAGGAAGAAATGGAACACATAAATATTGACACACTGGACGTTGGTGAACTGAGATAGATTGGCTTGGGACATTTTTAATCAGACAAACCAGAAAGGAAAAGGTGAGGAAAAATAGGGTTACATTGATAGTCAAAAAGACTGTTTCTACATCCATCCTAAAATATAACATTGTGAGAAATAGGATAATATCCATACATGTACAAGGAATACCCATTAATGCCACTACCATTTAAATATATGCACCAACAGCCAGAGCCAAAGCGGAGGAAAGAAAAGTTTTCTACCAACTTTTGCAGTCAGAAATTGATTGAACATGCAACCAAGAGACATTAATAATAATGGGTGAGTGGAATGCAAAAGTTGGAAACAAGGAAGGAGGCTATATATTTGGGAAACATGGTCTTGGTGACAGAAATGAGGTGGGAGATGGAATGAGAAAATTTTGTACCATCAATGATGTATTCATTTCAAATACCTTTTATAAGGAATACAAACAGCAGCTATACACACAGGAATCAGATTGGTTACATCTGTGGAAAGAACCCTTGGAGAAGCTCAATATCAGCTAGAAAACTAGGCCAGGTGCTGATTATAGAACAGACCATCAATTACTCATATGCAAGTTCAAATTGAAACTAAAGAAAATTAAATCGAATCTACAAGAACCAAAATTTGGCCCTGAATCTAAGTACTAAGACTATTACAATAACACAAGGTGCTCTGGTCTAGTGGTAAAGAGATGCACTGCCATCCCAAAGGCATGTCATTTGTATTCACCAGCTGCTCAGCAAGAGAAAGATGGGCAATCTTCTCGTGATTTATTGCACCTGAAAACTCACTGGCGGTTCAGCTATGAGTTGATTCTGACTTCACAGTACACCACAACAAACAACAATATCCGTATCTCAGGGAGCTCTGGTGGCTTCGTCATAAGCAATTCTATGGCCAACTCAAAAGTAAGCAGTTTGAATCCAACAGCTATGCCATGGGAGAAAATAAGCAGTCAATTCCTATGCAATTTATTGTCTCTGAAAACATGCAAGACAGTCAGCTGTGGTTTGGTTCTGACCTATGTTACACAATAAAAAAACAACATGTCTAAATCTTGGGATAGGTCATGCCTGGACTGTATTATGCATTCTAGAAAATATTAAATGTAGGTCTGAAACTGTGAAGTAAATGAAAAACTGAATCTTTTCTTCTTCTAAGACCATGTGTGCTTAAAAAAAGCTTTGTGTATTTTGATAGTTAGGAACAGTCAGAATCAGTTGCCCAGTTGGAATTCATTGATTCTTGAAGAACAGAGGAGAAAGTAATTTAAAATAACACTAGAGTTGAAGCAAACCCAGAAATAATGGATGTTGCATTTATTTGAAGGCCTACCTTAAATATAAATGTCTTTGAGTCCTTTATCTACTTTTCAGATAATACTCTCACCTTCAATGTTCTTTGTTATTATCCTTATAATCCAATACCGTAATGATGTATTTACATGATACTTCCTTGCAATGCTGTGAACTCACAGAAGGTGGACACTGGATTCATTTGTGCACTCATCCTTAGCATTTAGCACTGGACTGGTTGTCAATAAATAAATGATGAATGAATTAAGGTTATTTCCTCTGGAGGAAATAAAACATCTACTGTTTTTCCCTGGTTACTTGATATGGCTATGAGTAATCACATACACACACTAGTTAGAACAATTCTAAATTTAGTTTCCGGCCTCAGTGGATCTCTGGTGATGTCAAGCAGATCTATCACTTTTCCAATGATCTGGCTGGTCTTATTGCCCTTATAATTGTTTCAAGTTATATATCATCAGCTCGATAAAATTTCTTCCAAATCTGACTACCACAAAATATAATATTCTACTAAAAGTAACAGGAAAGAAGAATCAGTAGTCAGAAAATGTGGACTTGGTGACAGAAATGAGACTGGAAATAGAATGATAGAATTCTGTATAATCAATGATTTATTCATTGAAAATAACTTTTATAAGACACATAAATGCAGGTTATACACATGGATTTCACCTAATGGTATGCATAGGAATCAGACTGATTACATCTATGGAAAGAATCCTTGGAGAAGCTCAATATCATCTCTAAAAACTAGGCCAGGTGCTGACTGTAGAATAGACTACTCATAATGCAAGTTCAAACTAAAGCTAAAAAAGGTTAAATAAAATCCACAGGAATGTAAATTTTACTTTTAGTCTATCCCATCTGAATTTAAAAACCATCTCAGGAACAGGTTTGAGGCCTTGAACACTAATGAACTAAGACCAGATGAGCTGTGGAAAGATATCAAGAATATCATACAGAAATAATGCAAAAGATCATTACAAAAACAGAGAGGAAAGAAAAGACCAAGATGGATATTGGAAGAGATCCTGAATATTGCACTAGACCATTGAGAAGCCAAATCAAAGGGAAGAAATCAAGAAGTTAAGAAGCTGAACAGAAGATTTCAAAGGGTAGCCCAGGAAGACAAAAGTATTATGATTAAATGTGCAAAGAGTGGAAGTCAGAAAATTAGAAGGAGTGAACACGCTTGGCATATCTTAAACTGAAAGAACTGAAGAACAAATTTAAGCCTCGAGTTGCAATACGTAAGCATGCTATGGGCAGAATATTGAATGATTCAGGAAGCATTAAAAGAAGATGGAGTATACAGAGTCACTGTACGAAAAAGAATTGGCTGACACAGAAGAATTTAATGAAACAACATATGATCAAGAAGCAATGGTGATGAAGGAGGAAGCTAAAGCTGCTTTGAAGGAACTGACAAAAACAAAGATCCAGGAATCAACAGTATACCAATTGACATATTTCAACAAACAGATGCTACCTTGGACATGCTCATGGGGCTGTGCCAACAAGTCTAGAGGACAACTGCCTGACCAACTAACTGGAAGAGGTCCATATTTATTTCTATCCCCAAAAAGATGACCCAACAGAGTGTAGAAATTATCTACCAAACAATGTCATTAATATCAAATGCAAGGAAAATCTTGCTGAAGATTATTCAAAAATTACTGGAACAGTACACTAAGAGAGAACTACCAGAAATACAAACTGGATTTAAAAGAGGCTGTGGTACTTGAGACATTATTGCCAATGACAGATGGATCTTGGCTGAAAAAAACAGAGCACCAGAGGAATGTCTGTCTGTGCTTCACTGACTATGCAGACATTTGACTGTGGCTAACCTTGAGGATAATTGGAATCACAGAATACTTAATTGTGCTCATTTGAAATATATACTTGTACCAGAATAGGACAGAGCAAGGAAACATTGTGTGATTCAAAATCAGGAAAGGAATATGTCAGGAATGTGTCCTGTCTCCATATCTTTTAAATCTGTAAGCAGAACAGATCATTTCAAAGGCTAGACTTTATGAGGATGAGTGTGGCATCAGGATTGGAGGAAGACTCATTAAGAACCTGCGTTATTCAAATGACACAACCTTGCTTGCCAAAACTAAGGAGGACCTTAAGTGTTTGCTACAGAAGGTCAAGGACTGTAATCTTCAATATGTATTGAAGCTTAACATCGAGAGAACAAAGAGTCTCGCCACTGGGCCAATGGTCAGCACAATGATGGACAGGAAAAGATATTGAGGTTGCTAATAATTTTATCTTGTTCAGCTCCACAATCAATAGTCTTGATACCAACAGTAAGGCAATCAAAAGACTTATTGCACTGGAAAAGTCTCCAAAGTGCTAAAGAACTCTGATGTCAGTTTAGACACTAAGGTCCACCTAATCCAGGCCATGGTCTTCACAATAACTTCCTATGCATCAGAGAACTGGACAATGACTAAGGATGACAGAAAAGAATTGATGCCTTTGCATTCTGGTGCTTGAGATGTGTCTTGAACATACCATGTACCGCCAAGAAAACAAATAGGTCTGTCTTGGAGAGGGTGAAACCAAGTTTCTCCTTGGAGACAAACATTCTGAAGCTCTCTCACATACTTTGGACATGTGGCCTGGAAAGACCAGTGCTTGGACAAGTACATCATGCTTGGAAGGATGGAGGGACAGCACAGCAGAGGAAGACCCTGGATATGATGCATTGACATAGTAACTGGGATGGAGGCATTAGGTGTATCAGAGTCAGCAAGACTTGCTCAGGATAGGGCAGAGTACAAAGCGATTGTACATAGGGTTGTTATGAGCCTTACGTGACTCAGTGGGACATAACAACATTACAAATTTATCAGATACATGTTTCTTTAACATCTCATTTACCTCTTCACTTAGATATTCATCTTTATCCTCAATGGTTCACTTTTCTTTATTCTTCCATGAAGAAAATATTTTTCTTTCTAGTGTGAGCTATCTTGGAATGGATTCTTACCCTTGCACAGCCTCAAGAATCTCCTCCATCAATTACCACCTCATTCATATACCTTTATTTGCTCCACCTCCTCTGAGGCAGCTTTGAAGTCAATATATCCTTTCGCTATTTCAACAGTTTCTAGCTATATAACCTTGGACAAGCTCTCTAACTTGAGTTTCTTTTTCTAAAAAAAAAAAGGTACCCTGGTGGTATAAAGCATTACATATTATACTTCTAACTAAAGGATTGGCAGCTTGAATCCACCAGCCACTCCATGAGAGGAAAATGGACAGTTTCCTCCTGTAAAGTTTTATAGCCTTTGAAGCCCAATAGAACGTCAACATGAAACATAATCAACCTGTTGGCAGTTGGGTGGACATAGATTATAGGAGAGAAAATAATATGGTAGTATGTCTAATGTGTTCAGTCCAATGCCAGGTGCATGTGATGATTCATTATGTACATCTCTTTTCTTTCTTCTTTCATACAGAATATGATTGCATCAAAGAACTTTGCTTCCAACTCTGAATACAATATGCTCTTTCTTTACCTTCCTTCCAAAATCTAAATTCTATGCCCACAGTTCTCTTTCTCTCACTCAGTCCTCAGCCCACTGCAATCTGGCTTCTCCCCCATAGTTCTACTGAAATATCATTTAAAAATAAAATTAAATTCCTAAATACTTTGAGTTTTGCAGATTTATTTTTTTATGGAAAAAAAAATCAACAGAGTGAGTCATGGAATAAGATAAAATGAATCCATAAATAGTGATGTTTGCCCAACTCAGCTGTACCTATTTTCATGACTTTCAATTTTACCGTATTCTAAAATTTCCAGATATGCATCCCTAGCCTGAATGCTATCCCTTGAGCTCAACCACTTAGGTGTTCAAAGACTTCAATGTTCCATGTTGATACACCATAGTTCTAGGACATAGATTTACCTTATTGCTCAAATTAGGAAATCCAGCACCACAAATCCCCTTAAGTTCTTTTCTTACATCTCAGTATAATCAGCCACTAAATTTAGATTAACTCTATCTTCAAAATATATTTCAATATTAACCGACTTTCTAGAGGATTAACCATTCTTTAAGCTGAAGTTGAGGAAAATTAAACAGGTTCCTTGGGAACCAAAATATGACTTTGAGTTCATCCCACCTGAATTTCAGAAACATCTCAGGAACAGGTTTGAGGCCTTGAACACTAAAGAGCGAAGACCTAATGAGTTGTGGGAAGATGTCAAATTGATCATCCATGAAGAGTACAAATGGTCATTACAAAGACAGAAGACAAAAAAAAAGACCAAAATGGATCTAAAGAAACTCTGAAGATTGCACTAGAGTGCAGAGAAGCCAAAGCACAAGGAAGAATTCAAGATACTAAAGAGCTGAACAGAAGATTTCAAAAGGCAGCATGGGATGACAAAGCAAAATATAACAATGAAATGTGCAAGGAGCTGGAGTCGGAAAATCAAAATGGTCGAACTCGTTCAGCACTTCTAAAGCTCAAGGACCTGAAGAACAAATTCAAACCTCAAGTTGCTATAATCAAGGATGCATTAGGAAGAATATTAAATGATCCAGGAAGTATTAAAAGAAGATGGAAAGAATATACTGAGTCACTGTATCGAAAGAAATTGGCAGACACAGAAGAATTTAATGAAGTAATATATGAGCAAGAGCCTATGGTGATGATGGAAGCAGTTCAAGCTGCTTTGAAGGAAATAGCAAAAACAAGGCCCCAGGAATAGATGGTATACTAATTAACGTATTTCAGCTAACAGATGCTGACCTGGCTGTGCTCCCCAAGTTGTGTCAAGAAATCTGGAAAACAACCACTCGACCAACTGACTGGAAAAGATCTATATTTGTTCCCCTCTCCAAAGAAGGGTGACCCAGCAGAGTGTGGAAACTATAGAACAATATCATTGATTTCACATGCAAGCAAGATTCTACTGAAGATTATCCAGAAATGACTGGAACAGCACATCAGCAGACAACTGCCAGAAGTCCAGGCTGGGTTTAGAAGGGGCCGTGGTACTAGGGATATTGTGGTTGATGTCAGATGGATCTTAGCTGAAAGCAGCGAATACAAGAAGAATGTATATCTGTGTTTCATTGATTATGCAAAGGCATTTGACTGTGGATCAAAACAAACTATGGCTGACTCTGAGAAGAATGGGAATCCCAGAACGCTTGAGCCTGCTAATGCGAAACCTATACTTGGACCAAAAGGCAGTCATCAGAACAGAGCAGGGCAACATTGCATGGTTCAAAATTGGGAAAGGTGTAAGCCAGGGATGTGTCCTATCCCCATACCTTTTCAACCAATATGCAGAACAGATTATCTGGGAGGCTGGGCTCTATGAAGAGAAGTGTGGTGTCAGGATTGGTGGAAGATCTATTGACAATCTGCATTATGCAGATGACACAACCCTACTCGCTGTAACTGAGGAGGACCTGATGCACCTGCAGAGGGTAGGACTGCAGCCTCCAGTATGGATTGAAGCTCAATGTCAAGAAGACAAAGATTCTCACCACTGGGACCAATTGGAAGCATCAGGATGGATGGTGAAGAGATTATTCACAGGTTTAGTTTGCTTGGCTCCAAGGTCAACACTCTTGGCACCAGCCGCCAGAAAATTGAAAAACATATTGCAATGGGAAATTCTGCTGTTAGGGACCTCTCCAGGGAACTGAAGATCAATGGTGTCACTCTGGAGACTAAGGTGCATCTGATACAGGCTATGGTCTTTGCAATCACTTGTTATGCATCAGAGAGTGGGACAAGGACTAGGGAGGATAGAAGGAGAGTTGATGCCTTTGAGCTGTGGTGCTGGAGAGGAGTATTGAATATACCATGGACTGCCAAGAAAACAAACTGATTCATCCTTGAGAGAGTTAAACCAGGCTGATCCTTGGATACAATGATTCTGGGGCTTTGTCTGACATACTTTGGACATGTTGTAAGGAGGGAGAGGTCCTTGGAGAGGGACATCATGCTTGGGAGGGTGGAGAAACGGCATAGAAGGGGAAGATCCTCTATGAGGTGGATTGATTCAGTGACTGTGGTAATCGATATGGGTGTGTCAGAGGCAGTGCTATTGGCACAGGATAGAACAGGGTTTAAAGCTGTTGTACATAGGGTCGCTATGAGTCCTAAGGGACTGGACGGCACATAACAACTACAATAAATGTGGACTGTGCTAGGATTTCTATAAGAACAATTACACTAACTTAAATACCTGAGTTTCTGGTCTTATAAACTACATACATGGGATCTCTAGTCGTCCAATCTGCCTTGTGAGAGTCACTTATTTTAAAAAATCACCTACAATGTTCTTTCCCTCCTGAAATAGTATCTTTAAATAGATGTGGGCCTGCCTAGAATGCCAGCTTTTAATTCATCATATAGCCAGTACTGTTGATGCTCAGTGTCATGAAATTATTGGTGCTCCTCAAGGTTCCAAAAGTCACACACTTTAACAAGTTAGAGAGTGCCGGTTTTTATGTTCCAATGAACATCTTGTTCCTCCATCCCACTCTGCCTGCATGCACACTGTCCCTTGGCAGAGAAGCAGCTTTCCTAACGTCCACTTCTCATAGAGTTGCTTGGAAATCTGGTCTATCATGTTTTCTACCCTTAAAATTCTAAAACTGCCATTCTGTCCAGAAACAAGGGGCATTCAATTCTGTCTACTCGACTACCTGAAACCAAGATAACAACCTTCCAATTGTCTAGTCAACTCCCGAAACTGCAATGAGTATCAACTCCAATAAAGATCTGGTCCACAACTAAAGTATCTGAACTTACATGTTTCACCGATGGCCAATTTAGGATATTTCAGGACCCTACTGCATTTACCTGAGACTTGAAGATATGGAAAAGAAGAGAGAACAACATTTTCAAGAATGTTAAAAAAATCTTAAGACATTAAATTCCTTTGTAAAAAAAATAGTAGAATTAGACTTAAAGCTGTATATATGAAATTATTATAGTGGACTTAAATTTGTAATTAATTTTATAAGAAAAACACTAACAAAATAACTACATAAATTAAAAAGGTGAAAATATATTAAAAAGAGAATTGATTATTTATTACAAAATAACTGCCAAAAATACAACCTGGGTTTAGAAGAGGCCATGGCACTAGGGAATTCATTTTCAATGTCAGGTGGATCTTGGCTGAAAGCTGAGAGTACCAGAAGGATGTCTATTTGTGTTTTATTAGCTATTCAAAGGCATTTGGCTATGTGGATCACAACAAATTGTAGCTAACATTGAGAAGAATGAGAATGCCAGAACATGTGGTTACGCTCATGCAAAACCTATACCAAACCCAGAAACTATTGCCCAAACTGAGCAAAGGAATAATACACAGTTCATGGGTGTATTCTTTCTAATTTTCAATATATTTACTGAACAGATCTTTTGAGAGGCTGAACTTTATAAAGAAGACTGTGCCATCAGGATTAGAGGAAGACTCATCAACATCCTATGTCGTGCAGATGATACAACCTTGCTCACCAAAACTGAGAAATACATGAAGCATTTTCTGCAGAAGGTCATAGACTGCAGCCTTAAATACAGATTGAAGTTCAACATCAGGAAAACAAGGATTCTCATCATCCGGCCAACTAGCAGCAGCATAATGGATGAAGAAAAGATTGAGACTGTTAACAATTTCATCTTTCTCAGATCCACAATCAACATTCATTACACCAACAATCAGGAAATCAAAAGACGAGTTGCATTGGGAAAATCTACTGACAAGGACCTCTCCTGAGTGCTAATTAGCAATGATATCAGTCTAGTGACTAAGGTACACCTGATCTCAGTAGTAGTCTCTTCAATTGCTTGCCGTGCATCTAAGAGCTGGAAAGTAACTAAGGATGATAGAAAACAAATTGATGCCTTTGAGTTGTGGTGCTGAAGAAAAGTATTGAACATATGGACTGCTAAGAAAAAAAACAGGGTGAAACCAGGTTGCTTCGTGGAGGCAAGGATTTTGAAAGTCCACTTCCCAAACTTTGGACACATTGCCAAGAGGGACCAGTCCTTGGAGAAGGACTTCATGCTTGGAAGGTTGGAGGGTCAGCACAGGAGAGGAGGAGATGGGTTGACACAGTGACTGCGGTAATGGGGACCAGTGTGTCAGATATGGTGAGGTTGGCTCAGGATAGAGCAAGGCTCAGAGCTATTCTTCACAGCATGCTATAAGTTGTAGTCAAATCAATGGCACATAAGAATAACAACAAAATATCAGAAAACAGACTAAATACAATAAAGGTTGTGAAAATTAAAGTGATAATTATTATCACTTATTTTTTCTATCAAATTAACTAAGATTTCTTTTTAATTAAAGTATAAACAATTTTGAATGGGAAAAAAAAAACCCTAAACTTCTTATGAGTTTACAAATTGTCATTTCATACCAATCTGTACTTAATGTATCAAGAATATTATAATTGTTCATTTCCTTTTTATTCAGTAATTGTGCTTCTGTGCAGTTACTCCAAGGAAATAATAAAAAGGACATAACTGTAAGCAAAAAATGTATTCATGATATTATTTTTAAATAATAGCCTGAGACAACATTAGTGACTATCACTAAAAAATTGATAAAACATGTTATAGCACATCTATTGTTGTTGTTCTTAGGTGACATCAAGTCAGTTCCAACCCAGAATGGCCCTACGTATGAGAGAATAAAACGCCATTCTCACAATCTTCTTGTGCTTGATTCCTTTCTTGTAATCACTGCACCTGTCCATCTTACTAAGAGTCTTCTTTTTTCATTAGCCTTCTACCAAATATAATATCTTTCTCAGGGGACTGGACTCTCATAATAAATATGTGAAACAACATCTGGCCACCTTTTTTCTTCGACAGTGAATTATGTCTGTACTTCTTCCAAGATCAATTTATTCATTCTGGCTGTCCCTATTATATTAAATATTATTCCCCAACATCATAATTTCAAAGCATTCATCCATCCTTATTCATGTATTTACTTTGTATATATGTATATGCTCACTGAACCTCATTGCTTTTAAGCCACGACTAACTCATAGCTGACCCTCCCGACAACTCCTGAAAAATGGATTGGATACACTGCACTTTAGTCTTCAAAGTGACATCTCTGCTTTTTAATACTTTTAAAAGGCCTTTTTTGCCTACAATTTCCGCAGAGCTTTATGCCTTTTGATGGCTTGACTGCTGCTTCTATGGATGTTGATTGCGAAGCCAAGTACGAAGAAACCTTTGACAGTTTTGGTCTTTCTGTTTAACACCGTCTTGCTTATTGGTCTAATTGTTATGATTTTGATACTTTTTTTTCCTTTATGTTCAAGTGTCATCCATACTGAGGGTTAAAACCTTTCATCTTCATTAGTCAGTGCTCCGGCCCTATTAGCCTTCAGAAAGCAATTGTCATCTTCCTATCCTCGCTGGTTGTTGATGATTTTGTTTTCCTCCAATCTTAACTGCACATTCTTCTCTGTATAGTATAAATTCTTGCAGTATAAATTGTTCAACAGATTGTAAACAGACTAGAACTCTGAAACACACCATTCCTAATGTCAAACTACATGGTATCCTCTTGGTTTGTTTAAACAATCCCCTCTTGGTCTACATATAGATTCTGCATAAGCACAATTAAAATGTTCTGAAATTCCCATTTTGGGCCATGTAGTTCAAAATTTGCTATACTCTACAAGTCAAATGCCTTTGAATAATTATTAAAACACAAATAAACAGGTTTTTAGTATTCTCTATTTGCAGCCAAGATCCATCTGACACCATATCTTCTTTTGAATCTACCTCGATTTTTTTGGCAAAATTTTTCCTTGCATGGAATTTTAATGATATTAGTGAGTATTTTCCAAAGTCTATTGGGTCACCCTTTTTTGGAATGGATACAAATGTGGTATGGATCTCTTTCTGTCAGTTAGCTGGTAGCTGTCTTCCAAACTGTTGGCATAGAAGTGTGACTGCTTTTAGCATTGCTTTCAGTTACTGGATTATCTCAATAATGTACATAAAAGTGGGTTATATTATATTATAGGATATAAAATTTCTCACATTTTTAATAACATTAGGAAAAACAAGAATTGAAGTTATTTTTATATAATTTCAAATGTGTAAAAATTATTAAAAATGTGAAAGAAAAATGCTAAAATACTGAAAAAAATGATAATTTTTTAAATTATGAGTGATGGATGCAGAAAATGAATATGTACCATTTGGAGTACTTCAAAATTTTCTGTACATGAGAAAAGAACATGTTATTTTTATCTATAAAATTAGCACAATAAATATAAATTCTTATAATTAAGGATAGGTAGAGTATGGTAAGGCAGGCACTCTCAGTAACTCCTAGTAGAAGTTCTAAAGAATTTTGAAAGGCATGCACCCCAAGGTAACAATTATTTCAAAGAGATGGCACTTAAAAAACTGGGTTTTTTCCCTCTGTCTCAATGCTATTCTGTACTTGCAAAGTTTGTTTTCATGAGTATGTATTACACTGGTAATCATGAGAAAAATATAATAGAAAAGTATGTTATCATCTCCAAATGGCTTTTAAATCTATCTTTTCTTGTCTGTTTTAACTATGTTCTCTCCCTTTCATAGGGAACTGTTCCTCTTCCATGTTCATTCTATTCTAGAACCTCTGCAATAGACTCACTAGTGTCTAATTGGTTTTAAAGTGTCTTGATTGATCTTATACCTTCTGGTTTAATCCACTATGAGTGGACTTGATTCCAACTCATAAAAATCCTCCATCAAGTTTCTGAGGTTATAATATTTTTATAAGGAATTGACAATGAATAAGGAAGACTGAAAAAGAATTGATGTCTATGATTGCGGGGTTGGTGAAGAATATTGCTATATTATGGACTGCCAAAAGAACAAACAGATCTGCCTTGGAAGAAATAAAACAAGAGTTTTTCACCAAAGCAGTCACAGTGAGTCTCACATACTTTGGAGACGCTGTCAGAAGGAACCAGAAGCCTGGAAAAATAGGGAGTGAGCAAATAGAGGAAGACCTTCCCTAAAATCAATTGATGCAGTGATTACTATAAGTAGCTCAAGAACATCAGAGATTATGAAGATGGCAAAAGATTCAACAGGATTTCAGGCATGTAAGGGCTTTGATTGGGAGCAGATTCAGTGGCACCTAATGACAGTATCAGCTTCTACTTTTTCTTACTGCTATCCATCTTCCTCATCATTGCCTCATCATATATTTTTTTAAAAATTGATGCCTTTGAGTTGTGGTGCTGGAGAAGAGTGTTGAATATACCATGGACTGCTGGGATAACAAACGAGTTTGTCCTGGAAAGGGTGAAGCTGGGATGCTCCTTGGAGTCAAGGATTCTGAAGGTTCGTCTGGCATATTATGGGCATGTTGCAAGAAGGGACCAGTTCTTGGAGAGGGACATCATGTTTGGGAGAGTGGAGGGATGGTGCAGTACAGGAAGAACCTTGATGAGATGGATTGATTCAGTGATTAAGGTGGTGGAAGTGCATCGTAGACAGTGAGGCTGGCACAGGATAGAGCAGGGTTGAGAGCTTTTGTACATAGGGTTGCTATGAGTCACAAGTGACTTGACAGCACATAACAACATCACTTCCCTATTTCATATCTCTTATAGATCCCTATAATTCATAGAATTAAATCCCAGTTTTTTAAATAGAGATTTATAACTGACCCATATAACTTTCATCCATATTTCTGTTCTCTCCAAATTAAGGAACTATAAATTGGGCTTGCTATCCTGCTTATTTTAATGAATGTATCAGTATCACATCTTAGTTCTTAGATTCCAAATCTTTGTATTTAACTATTAATTTATTCAAGAAATATATATGAAGCACTCATCGAGTAAAACTTAGCCATTTAGAAATAAAAAGCATCCTCCAAATTTCAAAACTGTGCATCAAGCAGTAAATTCTAAAATGTTATTGTTGTTAGGTGCCATCAAGTCGAATGACTCACAGTGACCCTAAGAACAACAGACCTGAATCCTGTCCTATGCTTTGCAAATAGCACAATCCTTGACACACCCAAGCCCCCTGCTGCAGTGACTGTGTCAGTCCACCCGGTTGATGGTCATCTTCTTCACCAGCCCTCCATCTTTTCAAGTGTGATGTCCTTTTCCAAGGATAAGCTTTTCCTAGTAACATGCCCAAAGTATATGAGACAAAGTTTTTTCATCCTTAGTTCCAAGGAACACAGTGTATAGAATATTCAGGACTCTTCTCCAACGCCACAGTTCAAATGCATAAAATTTTCTTCTTTAATCCTTATTCATTACCCAGCTCTCAACAGCATAGCAAGTTACTGAAAATACCAAGGTCTAAATCAGGCACACCTTAGTCCTCAAACTAATTTCATTGCTTCTCAGTAATAATGAGAGGTCTCTGACTATAGCTTTTCCCAGTGCAATACATCTCCTGATCTTCTCGTACCAAGTGTATTGATTGTGGATCCAAATAAGATGAATTTATTGGCAGTTTCAATCTTTTCTCCATTTATTATGAGTTTGTCTATTGGTTCAGTGGTGAAAATTTTGTATTATTTATGTTGAGATGCAATCCATATTGAATTACCCACATTACCTCAATTAACTACAGCATGACCTTTAGGAAAAAAGTACGGACAATGATTTTCATTCTGAAAATAAAGAGATATTTTGTGTGTAAAGAGATTTGGTGTGTGCAAAATCACACACCATGGTCCATCATGTGAGAAGGAACTACAGTGTGTGTGCAAGAAGGGGCACTGTCAGTCTGTTCTTAGAAGGCAAGTACTCCTGGGGCATCGATTACTATCCTATAGAATTTGGAGGGCATCATCCTTCTTCAATCTCGTTCCACCTTCCTTCAAAATAGGTTTCTGCATCTAGAGTTTCTTTTCTCTTTTTATCCAGTAACCCTGCAAGGTAGACTTGCGTATCTCAAAAAACTCAATCCCATTGCCATCAGCTAGGAACCAACTCAAAGTGGTTCCAGTAGGTTCCCCAAGGCTGCAAACTGAGAGGAAGAGACTGTCTACCTTTCTTCCTTGGAACCACCAGTGGATTTGACCTTCCAGAAGGCTTTGGGTTAGTAGCACACCACTTACAAACTACGTTACCTGAGATTCGTCTCTGTGAGGTAAATAAATGTGCTCAGATGTTTGTTACCTTTGTATCAGATCAAATCTTTGTTGTCAGATCTTTATATCTTTGTGTGTAAAAGAAGTTACACAATAAAGAAAGTTCAAGAGGAAAAAAAGACACGCAAAAAAAGATTTTAAACTTCCCAGTGTTGCCTTCCTCTAGAGAGCACTCTTCTGATTGTATCCTCTGTTTTGGAATCTAGAGATAATTGCTGATTTATTGCCATAGCATCCCTTACTTGTAATGACCTTTCCAATACTAGTGTACTTGGTGTTTGGGTTTTGTATGTTTTTTCATTGTGCTTGGTGTTTTTTTGTGTTTGTTTTTTTTTTTTTTTACCTCCATCAATACTTATTGCACTTCATTGCAGCTATTTTCCCCTAGGATTCACAAGTAGAAATCAATATTAAGATTATTCCCTAGTAGTCCTGACTACATCATCTACAACTATCAATCTTTAATAGGTGATTCTTAGTAAATCCATTATAATTTGCTTTTTCTTAATAACTCAGTTACAAACTCAGCCCGGGGAACATTTCAATTTTCAAAGGAAGCCAATATAACTTTCAGGGCTGTGTTTACAGTGTGAAACATCACTTCACCCATCCTCATGCCTATTGAACCAGCTAAAAAAAGATACTCTCACCTCTCGCTTTCTGAATCAGACAGACCCATTTAGCTATTTCCCCGGGAGTTCTTTCCTTTCAGAGTTGGAGGCCAAAGGAATGTCTGGGACTCAAAGAAAGCAAAGCTTTCCTCCAGCACCTGTGTTTCAGAACATTTTACACCTTGAAATCTACCAAATTGTGTCAACTCTGTATATATCACTATGATCCCAATGTGGAAGTGACACAAGGGCACCTGTCCTGAAAGCTTTGCCCCAGACATCTACCAAAGGTAGAAGACAGCTCCGGTTGGTTCTGTGAATGGAATCAGAAGCAGTTCAAGGGCACAGCACATGGCAGGAATGGCCGCGAAGTGTTTGATAACACAGCAGGTGAGCCAGTGCAGCTGTTACAACATTAATATCAATAAGTTGGGGTCTGCAGAGTATTTCATAAAGCTGTGAAAAAAAATGAGAAGGAGCCGCCAGTTGTCAAAGCTTATTAACCTGGCTGGGATCTTTCAGCTGCGTAGCTAAATAGCCATCAGTAGAGCTGTAAATTCCTCACAGGGTTACTGCTGTCAAGGATTTTTGCCTGATTTAGCCTGTGGCTTCACTCCTTTCCTTTCTCCCTCCTCTTCCACCCTCCCCTTGTATCACGTTCCCCATTCTTTGTGCCTCCTCTTCACTGCCACTTCATTGTTCTTAATTCTCAAGCTGGTACTGGAACCTGTGTCATGGAAAGGTTTCTCCACAAGCAGTCAAGGACAACCCTGTTTTAGCTTGTCTGGAAGAGGGAAGACCCAGAACTAGGACCCTGGGTGGGGTGTGAAAGAAGGGCTGGATGGGAGCAGACTAGAAGCAGCACCCAGCAAAGCACAAATGTCAAGACAAGTTTTTGGTCTGCCCAAGTTTAGTTTGCTTCCTATATATCTCACCTCTTATATACCACTCACCCCTTAGGAACCCAGGAGACCACTGAGTGTTAAACATAGGGAAGAAAGAAGTCATCCACTCTGACCTAATCGGCCATATCCAATTCTCTCTCTTCCGGGCTGCATACGTCCAGGTCCCAGGACAGCAACACTAATCATCTGGACATGGGTTTCCAAACGGGGAAAGATACACAGCTAATCAGCACCCTGTTTACTAATGGAGCGTAGTGGGACATAACATAGAAATTATGCACATCAATTCTTCAAACTGAAGTGTTGGGTACTGATAAGATTACCCCTGACTTATCACAGGGAACTCAGCCACTTCCTGCAACCATCACATGAATGGTGCTGAATTCCCAGTGGCTGTCCTCCACCAGCCTATTACAAAATCAATATCTAGTCATAGTGCATGAAGCCATCCCATTCTTCTGGCAGGAAATGAGTATCTTTTAATTTTCCCATGTTTCTAAATGTGTGCAGTAAAATCTAAACCTTGGGATAATGATTCAGCACCACCTTAACTGAGTATCTGGGATGTAAAGCCATTTCCAACCCCTGAAGCAATTTGGGGTATGAAAAGGAAAAGTTGATCTAGAGAAATGACTATTTTGTTATTGTACTTCCTGACTTGCTGGCTAAAATAGAAACCGTGCCTAATGCAGTGCTGGCTGGTGAGAGAGAAGCTTCGTTTCCTATGCATTTGGGAACCTGGACTTAAGTCTGCTTTGAGTCATAAGTAAAAGCTATTTCCTAAACACGATTGATGCACATCACAAACTCCTTGTCCTCCTGAGGTCATTGTGACTCCATGTTTATTGATGAGTGTGCTTCACCTGAATCAGTATTCAAATCAGAATGTTTGGCTTATTTTAAACTCAATTTTACATACACTTAGGTTTTAAAGTTGTTTTAAAATGAAACCTTTACTAACCGCACAAAAATAACAAGCATGAAGTAACAGAAGGTTTTGCAACAACTATAGGAAAAAAGGGGGTTGTGGAATGCCAGTGATTACTCAGGAAAAATCTTTGAAAAACACTCTGTACAGAAACAATTTCTGCTGATGTGTCATGTCTTGCAAGTTTTCTATGAGGCATCAGTGTCTCTTTAAAGAAACATTTGTCAGGAAGGGTGAGCTTGAAATGTGTCATCTTAATTATTACATGAGTAACCTTCAGATTCAAAATGCTTTTTGATTCACCCACTGAGTGAAAGACTTGAAAGCTAACCAAACTTTTTACCAAGATTTTCTGCTCCTGTGACTTCCAATATAAATAGCCTAGCAACATTAGAACAGAGATATCTCTAACAGTGAAACCGTAGTCTTCGAACCATGGGGGAAAAAAATCAATAAAAAATGTTGCCGGCATGATAAGAGTAAGGATATGACAGTCACCTGTGCTGGTGTCACAGGTAAAGGTTAAGACTCTTGCAGGCATCTATAATCACGGAAGAATCCTACTGCCCCTCAAGGCCTATCTAAGTTTAGTAATATCGAAAAGGAAGAACATCTGAAGAAATGCTCCTGGCTTCTCTGACTGTTATACCTTCTAACTTTCCAACCTATTATTTGGGATCCATGAAACAAGGACACAAAGTCAATAGGAGATGAGTGTATCATTTTGCATTCACTTATTTGCATTACACCTACCCCTCACTTATCAGCTACCAAGCTGTCTGACATTTTAAACCTAGAACAATACTGAAAAATCTATCTAGGATTTTTGCGCGTATCAATGGTGTGTGTGATATAAAAAGAATGCCAAGCTGTGAGGTGAAAGTAATACTAGCTGATATGGTTACGATCATGTGCCAACTTAGTTGGGCCTTAATTTCCAGTAGGCTGGCAGTTGTGTAATTTTAATTTAGCTATTTAATAATCTTTATTTGGCCATTATGTCTTGATATAATCTGATGTTTATGTAATAATTCAGTTTCCTCCTGTTTGTGATTGGATGTGGTCATCTTCTGTTTTCCCATAATATATCATTATGCTGTTTATCAGTCCAGTTGTGTGGATTCTTGTTTTCTTCAGTCAAAGCATAATTCATATTCAAGTCTCTTTTCAACAAAGTTCTATCATCTGCATAGAGCAGGTTGCTAATGAGCCTCCCTCTAATCTTTATGTCACATTCTTCTTATCATAGTCCAATTTATTAGATTATTTGCTCAACACATCAATTGAATAGATATGGTGAAAGGATGCAATCCTGATGTATATCATCCTGCCTGTTTTTTAACCATACAGAATTCCCTGTTCCATTTGGTTCTCACAGACCAATTTTAATTCTCTTCAGCTTCTAATTGAACTTGCATTTAAGCAACTGTTAGTTTGTTCCATAGTCATTGCTGCTGTTGCCGTTAGGTGTCGTCAAATGGAATATGACTCATAGAGACCCTATGAACAAAAGATCTGACCCCAGTCCTGTCCTGCACCATCCTCATACTTCCTGACAAACAAGAACCCATTGCAGCAGTCACCTTAGTTATTCCTCTCCTTCGCTGACCTTTCCACCCTTCCCAACATCATGTCCCTCTTCAAGGAGTAGTGCCTCCTACCAACAAGTCCAAAGTATGTGAGGCAAAGCCTCATCATTCTTTTTTTTTTTTGTAGATGTAATTTTTTAATTAATTTTAATCAAAGTTTACAGAGTTTGCTTTTCCATTCATTCATTGTTGCGTTTTTCTGCCCAACCTCCCCCCGCCTCCAGTTTGCTCTTCTTTTTGAAAAGCACAAGAAATATTCTTTCATTGTTATACAATCCCTCCCCTAACTCCATCATTCTTGTCTCCAAAGAGCATTCTGGCTGCACCCTCTCCAACACATATCTCTTCGTTTTCTTAGCCATCCACGGGATGTTCAGTGCTCTTCTCCAACACCACAGCTAAAGATGTCAATCTTTTTCTGTCATTCTTATTCATTGTCCAGGTCTCAGAGGCATAACTAGTGAGCCGAAAGACTACGGCCTGAATCAGAAGTACCTTAGTCCTCAAACTGACATCACTATTACTCAATAATTTGGAAAGGTCCCTAACTGCAGATTTTCCCATTTCTCCTTATTTCCTGGCTTCTCATATCAAGGATGTTAATTGTTGATCAAACCAAGATGAAGCTGTTGACACTTTCAATCTCCTTTCCATCCACTATGACACGGCTTATTGGTCCAGTGGTGAGAATCTTTGTTTTTCTGATATTGAGACAGAATCCATACTGAAGGCTACGTTCCTTGATCTTCTGCATAGAGTGCTTCAAGTCCTCCTCACTTTCAGCAGTAAGGTTCTGTCATCTGCAAAACACAGCTTATTTATTGATGAGTCTGATAAATGAGTCCAATCCTGATGCCACATTCATTTTCATAAAGTCCAGCTTCTTGAATAATTTGCTCAGCATATAGATTGAACGGCTACAGAGATAGAATACAACCCAGGCATACTCCCTTCCCAATTCCAAACCATGCAGTGTTCCCCTGCTCCATTCGCACAACAGCCTCCTGGTCCTAGCATAAGTTCCTCAGGAGAGGAATAGTCATATCTTGGCCTTATTCTAACTAGTTATTCTAACTAGTAGCTCCATTGTCTCTTGCCATGAAAGTTTCCTGTACCTTCCACCTTACTAGATGTGTAGATATATTTCATGTTTATGTAGAATATGTTCATGTATTTGTAGTGAATATGTTGTTAGTTTTGTAAAAGTAAAACAATCTCTTCTGTCATTTCCAATTCTAACTCCTTGTCACTGATTTTTCCTCTTTGTTTCTAAATTTCTTACTTTAAATCCAAGAACCAACACGGTATCTCAGCACATGTTTTAGACTTCACGAATTGATAAAAACCTTTATTTGCTCTATATTTGGCATTTTGTTGTTGTTGCTATGTGCCATCAAGTCACTTGCGACTCATAGCGACCCTATGTACAATGACCTTAAACTCTGTTCTGTCCTGTGCCAATCACACTGTCTCTGACACTCCCACCCCGATTATCCCAGTCACTGAATCAATCCACCTCATAGAGGGCCTTTCTCTCCTGCGCTGTCCCTCCACCCTCCCAAGAATGATGTTCTTCTCCAAGGACCGGTCTCTCCTTAAAACATGTCCAAAGTATGCTAGATGGAGCCTCAGAATCCTTGCCTCCAAGGGGCCACTCAGTTTAACCCTTTCCAGGATGAATCTGTTTGTTTTCCTAGCAGTCCACGGTACTCTCAATACTCTTCTCCAGCACCACAGCTCAAAGCATCAATTTTCCTTCTATCCTCCTTGGTCATTGTCCAACTTTCTGATGCATAAAAAGTGATTGCAAAGACCATGGCCTGTATCAGACGCACTTTAGTCTCCAGAGAGACATCATTGCTCTTCAGTACTTTGGAGAGGTCCCTAATAGCAGACTTTCCCATGGAAATGTGCCTTTTAATTTCCTGGCTACTGGTGCCAAGAGTGTTGACTGTGGAGTCAATCAACTAAAGCTGTGAACAATCTCAATATCTTCACCATCCATCCTGATGATGCCAATTGGTCCAGTGGTGAGAATCTTTGTCTTCTTGACATTGAGCCTCAATCCATATTGGAGGTTGCAATCCTTGACCCTCTGTAGCAGGTGCTTCAGGTCCTCCTCAGTTTCAGCAAGCAGGGTTGTGTCATCTGCATAACGCAGATTGTTGATAGGTTGTCCACCAATTTTGACCCCACATTTCTCCTCATAGAGTCCAGTCTCCTGGATAATCTGTTCTGCATACAGGTTGAAAAGGTATGGAGATAGGACGCATCCCTGGCGTACGCCCTTCCCAATTTCGAACCATACAGTGTTCCCCTGCTCTGTTCTGATGACTGCCTCCTGGTCCAAGTATAGGTTTCGCATTAGAACGATCAAGTGTTCTGGGATTCCCATTCTTCTCAGAGTCAGCCATAGTTTGTTATGATCCACACAGTCAAAAGCCTTTGCATAGTCAATGAAACACAGATATATATTCTTCTGGTATTCCCTGCTTTCAGCTAAGATCCTCCTTGTGGATGTGTTGATAAAATCCTATCATTGAAAGCAATATATTTCAGGGTAAATCCTGCAAGATACTTCTTGACAATGTGATACTATTCTTCTGCAATTTATTATTCCTGCTATGGTAGACTATGTGATTGTCCTACTCAAAATGGCCATTACCCATCCATTTCAGCTCATTAACTTAGTATATAAGTATCTTTAAATATTCTTTTTTATCTTTCATATTTTCATTTTTTATCATTTCCTTGGATTAATAATTTCACCTTCCATGTTATGATTATTTACAGTTAGGCCAGGTGCTTATTGTGGAAAAGACCATTAACTACTCATATGCAAGTTCAAATTAAAACTAAAGAAGGTTAAAATCAAATCTACAGGAATATAAATTTAACCTTGAGTCTATCCCACCTGTATTTAAAAACCCAACACAGGAACAGATCTGAGGCCTTAAACACTAATCAATGAAAACCAGATGAGGTATGGGAGGATATCAAGAGCACCATCCATGAAGAATGCAAAAGGTCATAACAAAGAAAGAAGAATAAGAAAAGAAAAAAATGGAAGTCAGAAGAGACTCTAAATATTGCACTAAATTGTTAAGAAGCCAAAGCAAAGGGAAGAAATCAAGAAGTTAAGAAGCTGAATAGCAGATTTCAAAGGGTTGCATGGGAAGACAAAGCAAAGTATTATAATGAAATATGCAAAGAACTGGAAACTGGAAATCAAAAGGGCCATAATCACTCAGCATTTCTTAAGCAGAATGAACTAAAGAACAAATAAGTCACAATACTTAGGAATATGATGGATGGAATATTGAATGATCCAGGAAACCTCAATAAGAAGATGGAAGGAATATACAGAGCCACTGTACCAAAAAGAATTGGATGATACAGAAGATATAAAAAACAACATATGATCAAGAGGCAATGGTGATGAAGGAGGAAGTTCAGGCTGCCCTAAAGTACTTGGCAAAAAAATAAAGCCCCAGGAATTGATGCAATACCAATTGACATATTTTAACAAACAGATGCTGCCCTGGATTTGCTCACCAGGTTTTGCCAAGAAATCTAGAGGACAACTACCTGACCAACTGACTGGAAGATATTTATTACCATTCAAGAAAAAGGTGACCTGAAAGACTGTGGAAATTACCATACAATTTCACATGCAAGCAAAATCCTGGTGAAGATTATCCAGAAATGACTGGAACAGTTTATTGACCAAGAATTACTAGAAATAAAAGCTGGGTTTAGAAGATGTCATGGCACTAGAGACATTTTTTGCCAATGTCAGATGGATCTTGGCACAAAGAAAAGAATACCAGCGGGATAGTTATCTGTGTTTCATTGGCTATGAAAAACTGTGCTTAACCTTAAGGAGAATGGGAATCCCAGAACACTTGATTGTGCTTATGCAAAACCTATACTTGGACCAGGCAGCAGTCAGTCCCCCCCAGAACAGAGCAGGGAAACACTTCATGGTTCAAAATCAGAAAGGGAATACATCAGTGATGCATCCTGTCTCCATATTTTTTTCAATCTATACACAGAACCCAACTAAATCAAGCCTGGAAGCAGGAGCGGCATCCACTTCAGGAAATGGCTTGCCTCCGGAAACTCTATGTACGAACAGTGCTCAGGCTGTTCGTCCATAGGGTCGCTGTGAGTCGTCTATGACCCGACGGCACCAAACAACAACAACAACGTATGAAGAACAGATTATTCAGGAAGTAGGGCTTTATGAGGAGGAATATGACATCAGGATTGGAAAAAGACTAATCAACAACCTACATTTGGCAGATTACCCAGCCCTGATTGATGAAACTGAGGCAGACGTGATGCGCTTGCTGCAGAAGGTCAAGGACTGTAGTTTTCAAAATGCATTGGAGCTCAATATTAAGAAGACAAAGATTCTCACCACTGGGCCAATTGGCAGCACCAATATAGATGAAGAAGAGATTGAGGTTGTTAACAATTACAACTTGCTCAGCACCACAATCAACACTCTTGGCACCAACAGTCATTAGGTAAATCTGCTGTTATGAACCTTTCCAGAGTACTGAGAATCAATGCTGTCAGTCTAGAGACTAAGGTGCACCTGATCCAGTCCATGGTCTTTACAATTACCTGCTACACATCAGAGAACTGGATAATGATTAAGGATGATAGAAGAATTGATACCTTTGAGTTGTGGTGCTAGAGAACAGTCTTGAACATACCATGGACTGCCAAGAAAACAAAGAGATCTGTCTTGGAGATAGGGAAACCAAGTTTCTTCTTGGAGGTTAGAATTTTGAAGCTCCACCTTACATATTTTGGACACATGACCATGAAAGATGGGTCCTTGGAGAAGGACATCATGCTTGGAAGGGTAGAGGGACAATACAGGAGAGGAAGATCCCAGATGAGATGTCTTGATACAGTAACTAGGGCAATGGGAGTTGGTTTATTGGAGTCAGTGAGACTGACTCACGACAGGACAGACTTTAGAGCTGCTGTACATAGGGTCACTATGAATCACAGGTGACTCAGTTCATAGTGAAAGTTGTACTTTTTGATCTTCTGCAGCAAGTGATTCAAATAATCTTCACTCTCAACAAGAAAGACTGGGTCAACTGCATAATGCAAGTTATTGATGAATCATCCTCTGATCCTGATGCCACAGTCTTCTTCATAAAGTCCAACTTCTCAAATAGTTTGCTCAGTATACAGATTGAATTTATATGGAGTAAGGATACAACCCTGATACACTCATTATTTAATTTTAAACCATGTGATTTCCCCTTGCTCTATACACAAAACAACCTCCTGGTCTAGGTATATACTTCACATGAGCACAATTGAGTGTTTTTGGATTCCCATTATTGTCAATGTGAGCCATAATTTGTTTTGTTCCACACAACAAAATGTTTTTTTGCATAGTCAATAAAGCATAAATATACATTCTTTTGGTATTCTTTGCTTTCAGCTAGGATCTATCAGACATCAGCAATTATATCCCTCTCCTAAATCCTGCTTGAACTTCTGGCAATTTTCTATTTATTCCTATGTACTGTTCTAGCTGTTTTTTAAACATCTTCAGCAGTATGTTGCTTGCATGAGATATTAATGATGCTATTTGATAATTTCCACACTCTGTTGGATCACCTTTCTTGGGAATGGGAACAAATATGATCCTCCTGCAGTCAGTCAGTCAGATAGGTGTCCTTCAAATTTCCTGGCATACATTGGTGAGCACATCCCGGGCTGCATATGTTATTTGAAACATCTCAGGGTTTCCCATTGATTTCTGGGGCCTTATTTTTGCCACTGTCTTCAGTGAAGCTTCAATGTCTCCCTTCATTACCTTTGGCTCTTGTTCATATGGTACTTCCTGAAAATTTTCGATGTCTTTTTGGTATATTAACTTTGTATTCTGTGAGACTTCTTTAGATGTTTCTTGGATAATTCAACATATTGCCCGTAGCAGCCTTTAACAATGCAACTCAATGCTTAAGTTTGTTTTTCAGTTCTCTCAGCTCAAGAAACGCAGAACGAGTTCTTCCCTTTTTATCCTCCAATTCCAGCTCTCTGCACATTCTATTATACTACATATTCCATAATATTTTGTTTTGTATTCTCAAGGTGCTTTTTGTAATCTTCTGTTTAGCTCTTTCACTTAAGCTTCTATAACCTTTGTTTTGACTTCTCAATGCTATAGTGCAATTTTCTCTTCCAACATGCATTCTTTGTCTCTGACTTTTTAAGGACCTTTGGCTTTCTTCATGGATGATATCCTTGATGTCATCCCACAACTGATCTGGTCTTCAATCATTGGCTCAATGCTTCAAACCTATTTTTTTAGATGATTTTGAAATTCAGGTGGGATTGACTCAAGATCTATATTTTGGTTCCTGCGGACTTATTTTTATTTTCTTCTACCTTAATTTGAGCTTGCACATGAGTAATCAATGGTCTGGCCCACAATCTGATCCAGTCTAGTTTTGCCTGCCAATATTGACCTTGTCCAATGATTTCTTCCATAGATGTAGTCAAAATGATTCCTGTGCAATCAATCCATCCATCAGGTGAGGTCCATGTGTAAAGTCATCATTTGTGTTTTCCTAAAAAGATTTGCAATGAATAAATCATGAACATACAAAATTCCATAATTCTATTTCCAGCCTCATTTCTGTCACCAAGTCAATATTTTCTAACTACCATTCCTTCTTCATTGTTTCCAACTTTTGTATTCCAATCACCAGTTATCTATACTGTATCTTGAGTGCATGTTTTGTCAATTTCGGACTGCAAGATTTGGTAAAAATTTTCAATTTCCTCCTTCTTGGCTTTAGCAATAGAAGTGTATATTTAAATAACAATCATATTACAGGCTTTCCTTGGACATGTATGGATAATATCCTATTACTTACAACATTTACTTCATTACAGAACTTGAAATTGTCTTTTTAACTATGAATGCAACATCATTTTTCTTCTGTTTTTCATTCCCAGAATGGTATACAATGTGATTATCTGATTCAATGTGGCCTAAGCTAGTCCATCTCGTCTTACTAATGCCTAGAACATCGATGTTCATGCATTCCATTTCATTTTTCACAACTTTTATTTTTCCAACATTCATGCTTTTTATGAGTTATATAAAAATTAAACAAGCAAGCTAAGAAGTATGAATGAAGAAAGACTGATGCCAAGCTGTATGGAGATTTCTAAGGAACCAAGAAAGAAGCTGAAGAGACAAGAGCCTTCCTCCAGAGCAAGCAAAAGGGAAAGCCGCCCTCTAGAGCCATTATCCTGAATTTAACAAGCAGTTTCCTAAACCATGAGGGAACAACTGCATGCTTGTTAAAGTCATCCCTGCTTCTATCATTTCTGTTATACCAGAATTAAGATAGCTAAAAAGGAGCTACATTATAGCCTAGTAATATATACAGAGATGCAGTGTTAACTCAGTGTGTACCTCTCTAACAGACTGAATGCATCATTAACTCCAGAGTAGAAAAATGGGTAATCTCCTCCCATGCAATTTATACCCTCAGGACTGAAGAGTTAGCTAAGAGTTAGCTCCAATTCAACAGGAATGAGTGAGTGTGTGAGATTACAACTTCATCTTACTTGCATCCACAAACATTACCCTTGGGACGAGCAGTCAAGATAACAGAAGACATATTACATTGAGAAAGTCTACTGTAAGGGATCTCTCCAAATTACTGAGGAACAGTGATGTCAGTTTGAGGACGAAGGTGTGTTTGATTCAGGCCATGGTCTTTTCAACCACTTGCTACACATCCAAGAGCTGGACACCAAATAAGGATGGCAGAAGGAGAATTGATGCCTTTGAACTGTGGTGTTAGAGATAAGTACTAAATATTTCGTGGATTGCCAAAAGAAAAACAGATATGTCTTGGAGAAAGTGCAGCCAGAATGCTCTTGGAGGCAAAGTTTTCAAAGCTTTTTAGCACATACTTTAGGAATATTGCCAGAAGAGGCTATTCCTTGAAAAGGGAAATCATGCTTAGAAAGGTGGAGGGTCAGCTAAAGAAAGAAAAATCCTCAGTGAGATGGATTGACACAGTGACTTCAGCAAAGGGTCAAGTGTATCAGAGATGATAAAGATGGCACAGGATAGGACAGCATTCAGATCTGTGGTTCATGGGCTCACTCTGAGTCATACTTGACTCAACGTCATCTAACAACAACAATATAGGGAAACTGTGTACAGTGAGAGAATCTATTTGGATTCTTTATACTTTTGGTGAACCTAAAACTGCCTTAAAAAAGAAAATCTATGAGGTCTAATAATAATTTAAAAGTTGTTTTCACTAGAATAAAATATTGGAATATTTATGCCATACTTAGAAAGTGACATTTGGTTTTTATTGTAAAAATCATATATGGTGATCCAGGGGTGTAAGGGGTGGTACCAGAAGGGTAAGGATGGGTAGGGATGAAATCACAGGGTTGTAAAATTTTGTGGGTGAAGGGAATGGGTAAAGGAAATGAGAAATATTAGGTGGAGACCAGAAAAAGATAAAGTAAGGGTGGACATAGTTCAATGATGATTTTTTTTTTAACAGTGAGATTGTCTTTTTTATTTGTGCATTTTCTTTTTTATTTTTTTGTATTTGTACATTTTCTATTTTGAGAATAGGGCTGCAGACTCTCTGGCTGTTTCATGCTGAACAGGGGCATTGAGATGAAGGGGAAGGGGAGTCCACTTTAACTCTTTGCTGGTGGTCTTCAGTTGAGGCTACATGCCTTCTTCTTCAGTTAGAAGATATTTTCCTGAGTTTTCTGCACTCTGGACTGCAAGGTGTTTGTGTGGGTGAGTCCAGTGGAAGTGGCTGGCTGAACTCTGAGGCTCCATCCACCTTCACTTTGTTAGCTGGCAGTTTTATTTCCCTTTTGTCTCTGGAACTGAGCTCAGAGTTTCGGTTCTGGAACAAGACTCAGTGTTCAAGTTGTCTATAGGAAAGGGAGCAAACCTAGAGAGAACAAATTCGTGAGCTACCAAGAAAAGGGTTTTGGAAGTGTTATTTACAGGTGTACTGGAGGAGGAGGCAGAGGAAAATGGCTTAGATAAAATTTCTCATACACACCAGGTGGCTCTTCCCAGTCACATGGCATCTCTTCCCTGGGGCTGGATGGTTCTCCCTACCGAGGACCAGGGTCAGGGACAGCACTTCTATCTCTAGCACCACCATCATTGCCCCCTTCCTCTCTGTCAAGTTGTAACTTGAAGTAGCTATTTTTACTTTTCCCTTCCACAAATGGAGAAGGGGATTCCAGAGTGGTGAATAGACTCACTTAAGGTTGAAAAAGTAATAAAGGCAATAGAACGAGGACTCAAACTAAGGTTGTCTGAAGGCAGGCCATGAGGTGGCAAACTTTGAGCAACACTTGAGTTGACTATCTTTCATCTTCCTCTACAAGCAAAATCCTGCTGAAGATCATTATCAAAATGACCAGAAGAGTTCACTCAGGCTGCACACAGGATGTTTCCACTTGCCAACCAGGTGCAGGGCACTTCCCCTATTTACTAAACGCCAGTTTAAGAAACAGGGCTTTAAAATATTTGGAATTCAATCTTTAAAGAAAAAAGGTGAGGTCACTGTACTTTGATTTTGTCTTTACTAAAAATTTCTGCCCCTAAAAATCACCATAAATGTAGAGAAAATCTGTTCAAACAGTCTGAACATCACTCTTGAAAGTCAGGCAAGGGTGAAAGGTGGCTAACCTACAAATAATCAGTTTTAGGGAGACACACCGTGTATCTTCAGGTTAGAATTTAAAATATCTTTAGGAATTAAATCACTACTCCAAAAGAGTTCTGTACCTTTGATCAAATAAATGTTTTTGCTACCTTTCAAGGAGTCTGGGCATACAAAATAGGTATGTACAAAGAAAGGGGTTTAAAAAAAAGAGTAAATCTTAATTGGATCAGAGTGGGGAAATTTGCAATTAATTCATAATGTGAGCAATCTCCATTAGCTCTTTCTTACAAAGCCCCTTTAAAAATAAGCAAATCATCAAGGTAAAAATAGTGTTTTCTCCAAGACTCACTTCCAACTAGATTGTTATCCTAAACCTCCTTCTAGGAAAGTTATACAATCATTATTGTATTGAACCCAGAGCTGTTAACAGCCACAGGCAAGATATAGTCATTTTAATGCAGGTACTTGAGCAGACTTGTAAGAAAACAATACTTTATTGTTTCAAGGATGGTTGCCAAACCAACATTTATAGAAATCAGGCTGAAAAGACACACACACAAAAAATCTAAATCAAGTTCCTCATTTCACCATCTTTGAGTCAATCCTAATTCACAATGATTGAATATCTGGGCTGTAAATCTGATGGGAGGAGAGTATCCATCTTTCTCCCAAGAAATTGCTGGGAGATTCAAACTGCCAGAGATGAGTGGCCTCTAGGTTAACAGGACAGTACACTATGGTCCTTATAAATAAAACTATTATTGTTGTCATTAAGTGGTATCAAGTCGGCTATGACTCTTTATGAACATTGGATCTGAATCCTGCCCTATCCTATGCCATCTTCAACATCACTGACATAATCAAGCCACCATTACAGTCTCTTTGTCAATCCATCTCATTAAGGGTCTTCCCCTCAATCATTGACCCTCCACTTTTCTGAGACGGATGCCCTTTTCTAAGGACTTGCCTCTCCTACAAACATGCCCAAAGTTTGGTGACAGAGTTTCGCTATCCTTGCTTGTAAGGGGCACCCTCACAAGGCTCTACCTTTTCTAAGATATATTTGTTTGTCCTTTTTGAAGTCTATGGGATAGTCAGTATTCTTCTCCAACATCACGACTCAGAGGCTTCATTTCTTCTTCTGTCATTTTCATTCATTGCTGAACTTTCAGTTGTGTAGCAAGTAATTGAAAAGTTCATTGTTTGAATCAGGTCCTCCTTAGTATTCAAACTGACATCATTGCTCTTCAGCATTTGGATGAGGTCTGTGAGTTTCCCAGTGCAATCCATCTTTTGATTTCCTGGTTGATATTGCCAAGAGTGTTAATTGTGTACCCAAGCAAGATGAAATAATTGGCAATTTCTATCTCTTCTTCGCCTATTATTATGCAGCCGATGGGCCCATCATTTAATCTGAATTCTGAGCAAATTATTTAAGAAACTAAACTCTGTCAAGAAGATTGTGGCATCGGGATGGGAAGAAGACACATCAATGCCTGCATTATGAAGATGGCACAACTTTGTTTGCTAAAGTGAGGCAAAACTGAAGTGCTTAATGCAGAAGATCAAGCACTGTAGTTTTCAAAATATATTGAATTTCAAAATAAAGAAAACAAAGATTCTTACCACTAGGCCAACGAGTAGCACCATGATGGATGGAGAAGAGATTGGGGTTGTTAACAGCTTACTTGGCTCCACAATCAACACTCTGACATCAGCAGTCAAAAGATGAATGACACTGGGAAAATCTATTATCAAGGACCTCTCCAAAGTACTGAGAAGTGATAATGTCTGTCTAGAGACTATGGTGTACCTTATCCAGGCCATGGTCTTCATAATTACTTGCTATGCATCAGAGAGTTGGACAATGACTAATGATGACATAATTGATGCCTTTGAATTGTGATGCTGGAGAAGAGTCTTGAACATACCATGGACCACCAAGAAAACGAAGAGACAGACCAAGTTTTTGGAGACAGACCAAGTTTTTCCTTGGAGGCTAGGATTTTAAAGCTCCATCTCACATACTTTGGGCACATGGCCAAAAGTGACCAGTCTTTAGAGAAGGACACCATGCTTGGAAGGGTGGTAGGACAGTACAGGAGAGGAAGACCCCAAATGATACACTTCTATCCAGGATTACTGACTGTAAGATTGCTCACTGAACGTCTCCACTGAATTTTATTGAGAAATAAAATATTTGTCAACAAGACATCCTAGAGGATTCTTATTTTTACGGTGAGCCCCTAGTCTCCATTTTGGAACCAGGGTGACATGGCAATAAGATAGGCACACTTGGGTTTTCTTTGAGGGTTGGATGGAATATCTGGTTGTTTTTTGATTCATGTTAGTATATTTTGGAGGAATATTCTTTTGAGTAATACAGCACTCTTCTGTCAATTTGCTTTACTGAGGTAATCTGGTTTTGCTATGATGTTGAACCTTGTGCCACTAGGGTGTCAAAAGCCATCATGGTTGCCCATGTGGGCAACGTGTGGTAGGGCTCCCAGTTTAAGACAGGTTTGGAAGCAGAAGAGTCAGAGTGTGCTCAGGACAAAAATGTGATTTGGTGAAATGCGGGATTCCCTATCCCATTTCATCCTCCTCATCAACAAATGCTGATTTCATTCTTCCTTCCAAATGAACTTATTCACTGCTTTCTCAGGAGAAGTAAGGTACCCAGTTTACCTCATCGAGTTCAAAGTCTAGGACTTCCTTCAAGTCTAGATGTGGTTCCTTGTGACTTAGAGGCCCAAGAAATAAAAAGATTCATTAGGCACACTACTCACTTCTCATACTATGCATACGTGTAAAAAAGTAGAAAATTGGATAGACGAAATCAATTCATCCTCAACAAGGGTATTCTGTAATAAAAAAAAAAAAGAATGGAAGTGCTGCCGACACCCAGTCGTAGTAATTAAAAATTCCTGCCAATTAGATCTTTTCAGAGCCACTCACCCTTAGTAAGACTTCCTTAACTACACCCTGTCTCCACTATGCAGGAGAAATTCAATGTTGGTTTTCATCGTAATCCTCAATGGTCACATCTGCAGTAAGCCTTCCTTGAGGATGAGCTTCTACTTTCTTCTTGGTCAGGTTTAAAGACCTTTGGCTCTTTTGGTATTTTGTTTAGTAATTGAATTCATTTCAAGACCTATCTTTCTTTTTCAGTTTTTCCAACTCAGTTCCGTGTGAAGTAATCACACTCAAAATGTGGTTTCCTAGACTTAAGTCTCAGAACTCTTTTATATTTTAAGGTCCTTTTCCCCATGCCTTCCAAAATCTCAAATTAATGGTGACTATTTTTGTCTTTCAAATTAATGGTGACCATTTCACGGCTGGCAGGATGATTGCATCTTTTCTCATTGCTGTGGATACTCCCACCTTGCTGTTACCATTCTATAGTCTCACACCACATACATAGCTGTTCAAATGGTCCCACTGCACTGTTTATTGTTCTGTGTTCCACCAAGTTCCTTATTCAATATTTTCATTTTGACTTTTCCTTCAGTTAGTGTTTTAAAAGAAGCAGTTTTCATAACAGAACAAGGGAACAAATGATATGAAAGAAAAAAGTCATGTGTCTGGGTTTAATCCTTTCTCTTTACTTATTCAATCTGTACGCTGAGCAAATAGTTCCAGAAGCTGGGCTATATTAAGAAAAAAAATGTAAAATCAGAATGGGAGGAAGGATCATCAATAACCTATGTATGCAAATGATACAACTTTGCTTGCAAAAACTGAAGAACACTTGAAGAACTTCCTAAAGAAGATCAAAGACCACAGTCTTCAGTATGGATTTTATCTCAACATCAAGAAAACAAAACTCTTCAGCTGGGATTTTATGGTTTCCCCCAAACCCTTCTCCCCTTCCCCCTTTGGACTTTCATACACATTTTACTAGTTATGCTTCTATTTTTCACAATAATGATTTTCTGTGATATTGATCACAGAGTCTGGTGGGCAGAAGAAGGGAATGAAGGAATTAAGAAAGATCCAGTGGAGATCTGAAAAGACAGAATAATAGTGGGCATAGATCAATGGTGATTGATTTTATCAAATGTAATATATGGGAAAGAGCATATGAAACAAAAGGTGAAGGAAAGAACGTGTGAAACACAATATATATGAATTTTATATGCAAACCAATATAAACTAAAATTTTTTTTAAAATCCTTAGCAAAAATTGACGACATTTTCAACAATTTCATTTTACTTGGATCCACAATCAAAACTTATCATGGCAGCAATCAAGAATTCAAAAGATGTATTGCACTAGAGAAATCTGCTGTCAAGGACATCTTCAGTAGAGCAAAGATATCTTCTTAAATACTAAGGTGTGCTTGATGTAAGCCATGATATCTCAATTGCTTCCTCTGCATCTGAAAGTTGGACAGTGAATCAGGACAACAGACAAATCCGTATCTTTGAATGGTAGTGCGGTAGAAGAGTATGTAATATCCCATGTACGACTAAAAGAACACACAATTCTGTCTTGAAGGAAGTACAGTCAGGGTGCTTATTAGAGGCCAGGAGGGTGAAACTGTGTCTCATATACTTTGGGCATGTTGTCAGGAGGGACTAAAGCTTGGAAAAAGACTTAATTCTGGCATAAGTAGTACAAGAAAGGAAACCTTAACAAGACGGATAGATGGATTGTCACAGTGACTAACAATGGGCTCAAGCAGGTTGGCAATGGTAAGGCTGGCGCAGGTAGAGTAAGGTTTAGATCTACTGTTCATAGTGTCAATATGAATTTTAGTCAACTACATGGTACCTAACACAACAACAATTTTAAAAGTATCTAAAAATGGACTTAGATATAGTAATAATAATAGCCTTACTCTCATTTTTTACCAGGCATTCTTTGTATCCAAAGACTTTTTAAATTGCATTTCTTACTTTTGGAATTCAAAAACCACTGTAGTTCTCAATCCTATAAATCTCTTAATCTGGACATTTTTTATGGTTAACATTGAGAAGAATGAAAATCCCACAGCACTTAATTGTGCTCATGCAAAACCTATACCTTAGAGGCATAGATGATTAAACTCTGCCTTACATAATTGGAGCATATTGTTGGGAGAGGCCAATCCTTAAAAAGAAGACATCATGCTGGGAAAGAGAAAGAATAGAAGACTCACAACAAGATGGGTTGGCACAAGAATATAACAGTGACTGGAGTATGTTGGAAATCACAAGAATGGGATAGGATAAGGCAGGATTTAGATCTATTAACAAGGTTGCTGTGAGGTGTAGCTGCATAACAACAATAATTTTACATTTTTTTTTATTATTCTTATACATTTTGTTTTATATTATTTATCCCAGTGATTAGTGGACTTAATTACAATTAATCATCAACCTCCTACTGTACATTGCTTTCTCTTCATATAGTAATCAATCTTTGTTCCTCACTCCACCTTTTCATCCCTATTAACCAATAAAAATTTATTCTTTGTATAAACGGTTCCTATTTAAAAAAAATAAATAATTTGTATTTTTTTATATCATTCATTACAATACTCACAATGCCTATCCATTCATTGCACACTGTCTATCCATTTATTCCAATAAAGTATTTATTGTCTATCCATTAATTTTCTACTCCTCCCATAACCATACTAGATCAATTCTCTTGTTATATTTTTCTCTACTTTTTAATAATAGTGGTGTTATACAGTGTTTGTCCTTTTGTGATATGCTTATTTCACTCAGCATAATGTCCATCAGATTTATTCATGTTGTGTAGTGTTTCTTGAGTTCTGCATTGTTTTTTGATGCTGTATAGCATGCCATGTATGTTACTTTACTTAGTTTTTCAATACATCTCTTCATTGATGAACACTTGGGTTACAACCACTCTGTCACTGAATACACTTTGAGCATATTATTAGAAGTTATTTCTTGTAGAGGTACATCATGTATGAAAAGGTAGAGAGGGTCATCAAAAGAGAGGAAGACCCTCAACCAAATGGATTCACATAGTGACTGCCGCAATGCTCTCAAAAATGTCTGAAATAATGAGGATATCATTATATGATATCCATGAGGGTTCAGATTTTTTGTTCATAGGGTCACTATGAGTCATATTCAACTCAACAGCTCCTATCAACAATAGCAGCATCACAGGACACTCATTTCCATCACTAAGGAAACCCAAAATCCCTCAACATATAACAATGACTTAAGAAAACCTTGATTCATTCTCTTATTATGAACTGAAGTAGACATTGTCAGTCATTCGATTTTTATTTTAAATCAATGAAGAATCTGTAGAAGCAGAAAACAGAAATAAGTGTTTTTAACTATAACATGTAGAGATGAAAATTAATTTTCCAAAAGATAAAATATACTAATATGTTGTAATATTTTTCCCTGATCATTACATTTTCTTTTAGGGCATATTTTCAATTTTTCACTTATAATTATAGCATATATTATGAAACAAGCATAAAATATGAGACATTTAAAACAAAATTGGAGAAAATAAATTTTTCATTAGGGCAATCAACTTTACATTATTTGTCAAAATAATTACACTGACTCATTTTTTGTTGCAAAGTATGTATGATAGTCTTTTTGTTGAAAATGCTGTCTAGTAAAAATCTTAGTGTTCCACATGCACCAAAAAGTTTGTCTCATTTTTCTAAAATGGCACAAGGGATGGTTACATTCAATTGCTTGTGTTGTTGTTATTTCATGTGCTGTCAAGTTGGAAATGACCCTCCAGCAAATTTTCTGAGGCTATAAATCTCCCAGGAGGTGCTTGCCTCTCTTTATCCCACAGAGAAAACAGCTGGTGGATTTGAATCGCCTACTCTTGGGTTGGCAGTGCAATTCCTTACTACTAGGTTATCATTGATATTGTGTACCATCATGTCAGAATCAACCGAGAGCTGACCCTCCAAAGAGTTTTCAGAGGCAGTTAATCACACAGGAGGAGATTCATCATCTTCCTGCCATGGAGAAGCTGGTGGATTTGAACAGTGGTTCTTTAGGTTGGCAGTGCAACTCCTTATCAATAAGCCACGTAAATTCTCTACCTCCTTTTAAAAAGTAGCTACATAAAATGAATAGCTAACACACACACACACACACACACACACACACACACACACACACACACACACTATTCATGTACCCATTATTTTACAACTAGATAGCCAGTCTTACTTCTTAGTCTGTCTTAGTCTAGAAATGCCACTGAAAACTGTCCACCATGGATGATCCTAATGGCGCTCAAAATACCAGCATAGCACAGCTTTTAGCATCACAGTAACTTGCAATCCACTAACAGGCAACTGGTGGTTCTGCAGCTATTCATAGGGTTTTCAGGGATTGGGATAAGGAGTTGCACTGCCAATTGAAAGGCAGTGGCTTAGAATCTAGCTCCAAAGGAGAAAGATTGACAATCTCTTCCTGGGTGGTTCACAGCCTCAGAAAACCCACTGAAGGATTAATTGTGAGTCAGTTGTGACTCAGTGGCACAAAGCAACACCAACAAAGACCTGATATATAAATATTACTCAAATATTCACATGAATAACTAATATTCACATAATAATAAATTGAGTATTTCTCTCAACTGTTGCATTTTTTAATTGGTTGAGCATACAGTCATGATGTATTCATAATAAATTACTATAATGAAAAAAAGATGGATAGGTAGTTGGAAAATATGGCCTGGGTAACAGAAAGGTAGCCAGAGACTGCATGATATATTTTTGTAAAATCAATGATTTATTCATTAAAATATCTTTATTTAAAACGAAAATAATAACTTCACAGTTAGGCCTTGTCTGATTGGATACATCGGAATCAAAGCAACTATATCTATGGTAAAAGATGTTGTGTTAATTTATATTGGCATTTCTAGAAATTTGTTCATTTATTCTAGGTTTTGAAAGTTACTAGAGTAAAATTTTTCATAGTATTCTTTTATGATTTCCTTTATTTTACTTTCATCTATATTTTCTCCAATTTTATCTTTTCTTTTGTATCACCTATTTTTTCTTTCCTTCTTCAGTCTATTGTTGTTGTTGTGAACTGTAGAGTCAGAATCAACCCCTAACAGACCCTCCAGCATGTTTTCAGAGGCAGTTAATAGCACAAGAGGAAATTTCCCATCCTTCTCCTGCAGAGCAGATGATGGCCTCAAACCACTTGCCTTCAAGACTACAGTGCTGTTTCTTGACACTAGGCCACCAGAGTTTAACCCATGTTTTTTCTAACTTATCCCTTTCAAAGTACCAACTTCCAATCTTGAGGTTTTTTCTATTTTTGTCTTTTTTCTATTTTATTTATTTCTACTTTGGTTTGGTTTTTGTGTTGTTGTTGTTGTTGTTGTTGTTGTTGTTGTTGTTGTTGTTTTTCCTAGTACTTCTGGTCTTTTTTTTTTTCTTCTTCCTTTACTGTTTGTTCAGGTCACTGGGTTTATTATTAACTTTGGTTCTTTCTTTAAGAAAAAATATTGGTTTACATAAAATCATTCATATACATTGTGTTTTGTACATGTACTTTGTATTTCATACAATCATTTATACACTTTGTGCTTCATTCATGTACATTGTGTTTTATGTAACCATTTATATTTTTTGTTGTTAGATACCTTTGAGTCGAGTATGATTCATTAGCAACCCTGTGAATAAAAGATCTGAACCTAGTCCTGTTCTGCACCATCATCACACTTTCTGATACACAAGAGCCCATTGTAGCAGCCACCATGTCAGCCCTCCTGGTTGAGGGTCTCCCTCTTCTTTACCGACCCTCTACCCTTCCCAACATCATGTCCCTCTCCAAAGAAGAGCACCTCCTAACAGTATGTCCAAAGTATGTGAGGCAAAGCCTCTTCATTCTTGCCTCCAAAGAGCTTTCAGCTATATATGTATCTTATAAAATTAATTCTCATTGATCTATACCTGTCTGTTATCACCCCATCTTTTGAAGTCTCCATTGAACCTTTCCCATTCCTTCAGCCCCACTCTACCCACAAACTTTTGCTATCCCAGTGATTTTTCGTCTTCCTCTTTTTCTGCACCTCTCTTTTCTCTTCCTTTCTTTTTTGAACATTTATACAAACCAATGAAGGCCTCAACTGTGAGCCTGCAGCCTTTTAAAATTCATGTGGCTTTAGAAGTGTGTTCTTTCTGTGTTGGTGTGGGAAGGCTCTGGGTTGTCTATCGCTGGATTGAAGCCTCTGGCTGGGAGCCAATGAGAGCGTGAAATGTAAGCCTGCAGCCTTTAAAAATTCATTTGGTTGTCATTGTTTTAGAAATGAACACTCCTAAGTGGTACAGCACTTTTCTGTCATTTCTCTGTATTGAGGAAACTTTGGATTGTTGTGATACTGAACATTGTGCCATTGGTCTGTCAAGTACCATAATGGTTAAACATAGTTGACAATGTCTGATTAGCTAACAGGCTTGTAAGCAAGAGTGGCATCCACTTCCTAAACATGCCATGAATTTAGAGAAAGGACAATAGTTATAGAACAAGGTTAAATTCTTTTGTTTATTTCATCAGTACTATACGGCACTAAACAACAACAATATAAATTGCCAAGCCCTTGTCTTCTATTTTGGACTTCATTGGCCTGACTCTGTGCAATGGTGCTCTTGTTTGGTTGAGGATCTGTGTGGATTATTTCATTGTTTAAGCCTCTTGTTTAGAGGCAACAAGACCGCTAGGAGGACACTTGCATTTAAGCCAAGTCCTTGTCTCCATTTTGGAAAATGGGGAAGCAATTGGACACTGTAAGACGGGCTCTCTGATTTTGGGTGAGGGTCATTGTGGAATTTTTTTTTCTTTCTTTTTTATTGTTAGTAAAGCCTCTTGTTTAGAATCAACAAAACCTCCTGGAGTGCCCTTATATTTAATAAATCAGGTCTGAAGGATTATCTTTTAATCTTTTCCTACTATATTTTGTTGTTGTTGTTGTTATGTGCCATCGAGTCGTTTCCGACTCATAGCAACCCTATGCACAACAGCCCTAAACCCTGCTCTATCCTGCGCCAACCACA
>NW_006399752.1:12265525-12267507 GCF_000299155.1 Elephantulus edwardii
TTCCTAGTCTGTCTTAATCTGAATGTTCAGATTTAGAGGAGTATCTGGCAGACAGCAATTTGTGAAACAGTGAAAGATAAATCCCTTATTGTGGAGTTAAGCATTAGTTACAGTGTTGACCCCACCCTTAGCCCAGAGCCTTGACCCACTTACTTCCCAGCTCCACCCTCCACCTTTTGGAGGAACATTTTTCTAAGTTGTACAGCACTATTCTGCCAACTTGTTCTGCTGAGGTAATCTGGGTTTGCTGTGATGATGAACTTTGTACCAATGGGATCTCAAATGTCATAATGGCTGCCCATGGTGGATAGTGTTTGGTGGAGCTCTGAGTTTTTAGACAAGGTGGGAAGCAGGAATGGCATCTACTTCCTAAACCACATGCCTCTAGAAACTCTGTGAATTTGGAGAAATGATAGTTATAGAAAGGCCTCAGGTCTTTTGTTCGTGGAGCTGCTATGAGATGTGCACAACTTGACAGCTGTCAACAACAACAACAACATATATATCTTGTTCAGTTATCATCCTATTTTCATAATAATAGTCTTATACAGTATTTGTCCTCATATGACTGACTTATTTCACTCAGCATAATACTCTTTTGACTCCCTCATGTTACATAGCAGTTTACAGGACCAATGTTTCTTAGCAATGCATAATATTATCCATAATAATATCCATTGTGTGGATGTACCACATTTTCTCAATCCATTTGTTTGTTGATGAGCATTTGGGCTGCTGCCATTTTCTTTTTTTTTTTTTTTTCACATTAGACAGGTAATGTGCCCATGTTGTAACAAGGTATAAAGGGTGTCACATGTCATATAAAAGCATGAAAACCAATTATTATGTTTATGAACCAGAAAAGGACCTGTTTCTTTTCTCTTGCTATTGCAAATAACACTGCTGTGAATGAAGGTTCTCCATTTGTGTCTCAATTCTGATTTTCTTGGAATATATTCCTAGCAGTGGAATGACTGGATCACATAGGATTTCTATGTTGAGCTTTATGAGAAGGCATTATATCAGCTTCCATAATGCTTTGTACCATTTCCAATCTCTCTGCATCCTCTGACACATTTAGTGTTTGCTGTGTTGTTAAACTTTGCTACTACTGGTGGCATGTTATCTCATTGTCATTTTGATTTGCATCTATCTGATTGCTAGCAATTTTGAACATTTTCTCATGTGTTACTTTGCAACCTAAATGTTCTTTGCCAAGAGTCTTTTTATGTCTTTTGTCCATTTTGTCCTTGCATTATTAATCTTTTTCTTATGGAGGCCCTGTACTTTTCTGTGAACTTTCATTATGAGACCCTCATCTGAAATGTCTTTGTCAAATACTATTTTGGGGGTTTTTTCCCCAAATTGTGGGCTTTCTTTATACCGTATTGGAAAGCATTTTTGATACACACAGGGATTTGATTTTAAGAAGGTCCTATTCATGAATATTATCATCTCCAGGTTGTGCATTCTTTACTACATTTGCAAGCTTTTTTATTCTGTAGTCTAGGGCTATAAAATTTGTTCCTATATTGTCTCTTATGATTTTTTCTTTTTTAGTTTTGGGATTTGCTTTTTGGTCTCTGGTCCACCTTTGAGTTGGTTTTTGTGTATGGTGTGAGATGTGGATGCTGTTTCAGTTTTCTGCATGTTGTTTTTGTTGTTGTTGTTGTTGTTGTTGTTATGTGCCATTGAGTCACTTGCAACTCATAGTGACCCTATGTACAACAGCAGCCCTAAACTCTGCTCTGTCCTGTGCCAATCACACTGTCTCTGACACTCCCATCCCGATTACCCCAGTCACTGAATGAATCCACCTCATAGAGGGCCTTTTCCCTCCTTTGCTGTCCCTCCACCCTCCCAACATGATATCCTTCTGCAAGGACAGTCCCTACTTACAACATGTCCAAAGTATGTTAGACAAAGTCTCAGAATCCTTGCCTCCAAGGAGCCACCCGATTTAACCCTTTCCCAGATGAATC
>NW_006399752.1:12269056-12291963 GCF_000299155.1 Elephantulus edwardii
ATTTCAATGAACATCTACAGAGATTTTGGGATTCCATTCATTCATTGTTGCACCCTTCTCCCTGCACAAACTTAATTTTTTTAAAAAAGAGTGTTATTCAGGTCTTCTATGTCTTTATTGATTTTCTTTCTAGTTGTTCTGTATTAAAATCTCCTGCTATTATTGTAGATCTAGTTCTCTCTCTAATATGCTAGAAGTTGCTCTGTGATAGTACGAGCACTAGATATTTAAATATAATTGTTATGCCTTCTTTTTTAATTGACCACTCCACGTTCTTCTTGACTTGAAGTCTATTTTTTCAGACATTAATATTGTCACTCCTGTTCACTCCTTTGAAGACTGTTGGTGATGAAGGGATTATAATGCTCAGCTGCTAACCAAAACATTAGTGGTTTAAATTCACTAACTGTGTTCAGTAGGTGAAAGATGTGCTAGCCTCCTTCTGCAAAAATTTCCAGGCTTGGAAACTACAGAAAAGTTGTACTTTATCCTACATAGTCAATCTAATCAAAAGTGACTCTGTTGTTGTTGTTATAGTCCATCGAGTCGCCTATGGATCATAGCAACTTAGTATTACAACAGCCCTAAACCCTGTTCTAGCCTGGGCCATTCTCATTGCTTCTGACACACCTACTTCTATAACCTCAGTCACTGAATCAATCCATCTCATCAAGGATTTTCCTCTCTTGTGGTCTTCTTCTACCCTCCTAAGCATCATGTCCCTCTCTAAGGACTGGTCCCACCTTGCAACATGTCCAAAGTATGTTAGATGAAGCTTCAGAATCCTTTCCTCTAAGGAACAGCTTGGTTTCATCTTCTCTTAGATGAACCTGTTTGTTCTCCTTGCAGTCCATGGTATATTCAATACTCTTCTCCAGCGCCACAACTCAAGGACATCAATTCTCCTTCTATCATTATTAGTCATTGCCCAACTTTCCAATGCATAGCAAGTAATTGCAAAGACCACGGCCTGTATCAGACACACCTTAGTCTCCATTAGAATTTCATGAAACACAATCCCAGAGGAAACGAATCCACCAGATGCTTTGCTGGAGAAAGAGGGGCAATCTCCTCCTGTACCAGTCAGATCTGATTTGATGGTACACACATGAAAAATAGTAAAATAAAATTTAAAAAAATAAAAAAAGATAAATCATGAGACAATATATGAGCAAGTGCCTGTGGTGATGAAGGAGGAAATTCAAGCTGCTCTGAAAGAATTGGCAAAAACAAGGCCCCAGGAATTGATGGCATACCAATTGGCATATTTCAACAGATGCTGCCTGGATGTGCTCACCAAGTTGTGCCAAGAAATCTGGAGGACAACCACTTGGCCAATTGACTGGATCTATATTTTCTCCCATTTCAAAGAAAGGTGACTCGGCAGAGTGGAAACTATCAAACAATATCATTGATATCACTTGCAAGCAAGATTCTTCTGAAGATTATCCAAACCAACTGGAATAGCATATCAATAGAGAACTGCCTGAAGCGCAGGCTGGGTTTCGAAGAAGCCATAGTACTAGGGATATTGTAGCTAATGTCAGATGGAACTTGGCTGAAAGCAGGGAGTACCAGAGGAATTATCTGTTTCATTAACTGTGCAAAGACATTTGTGTAGATCACAAAAAATTGTGGAGCAAAGAGTACCAGAAGAATGTGTTACAATGACTGTGCAAAGACATTTGTGTAGATTACACAAACTGTGGCTGACTCTGAGAAAAGTGACTGTATAGAAGTGAAATAGTTTTTAAGTCTTTTTTTGGTTACAGCTTGCATGACAACATTTCTCCATTATTTGGTTTTTACCCATTTATGTCTTTTGTCTAAGGTATATCTCTTATTCACATATCGATGAATGTCTTCTTTGTTTGTTTTTGAGTGTTCTTTTGGTTGGTTGGTTTTTTAATCTATTCTTAAATGTTCTGTCTATTGGAACATTTAATATATTTGTATTAACTGTGAATATTGGTAGGGGGAAATTACTGCAGACATTTCTGGATGTGTGTATGTGTGTGTATATTTGAATAGTTCCTTTGGTTTTTATTTTCCCTTTTAAATTCTTTTTGTATTTAGGTTTTCTTCTCTTTTTGCTTATTATTATTATTGTTACGTTTGGAAGAATCAGGTAAAATTACTCTTACCTTTAAAGCTAAAATATTGTTGAATAGGTATTTTATCCATAATTAATATGTAACTAATATATATGCAATTAATATGGACAAAAGTGTGTCTGATTCAGGCCATTCATACATAGTCTTCCTGATTACTTGTTATGCACCTGAAAATTGGACAATGAATATAAGGATAACGGAAAAAGAATCCATGCCTTTGAGCTGTGGTGCTGGAGAAAAGCTCTGAACATCCCATGGAGGGCTAAGAGATGAACATATATGTCCTGGAAAAGATGCAGCCATGTGTTCCTTGAAGGCAAGAATGATGAGACTTTGCCTAGTATACTTTGGGCATGTTGCTAGGAGAGGTTATTCCTTTGAGAGGGACATGATGCTGGAAAAGTTGGAGGGTCAGCAAAAGAAAGGATGACCCTCAACCAGGTGGCTTGACACAGTGACTGCTGCAATGGGCTCTTGTGTGTCAGGAAGTGTGAGGATGGCACACGTTTGTTCATAGGGTCGCTATGCATTGTACTTGTCTCGATGGTACCTAACAACAGCATGATGATCATGTCTATGAGAGAGCAGGAATCCCATTCTGTTAGTGGAAGAAACAAGGAAGGAAACTTGCTATCTCAGAACAAAAAGGGAAGAATGACCTGTAGGAAGGTTGGTAACCATGAGAACAAGTCGCCTGTGCCATAATTTCACTCAATGCTAGCTTCTAGTTCTAAATCTTCTGTGTTTTAATAATATTGTCTACTTTATGAATTGTCTACTTTTGAATACTTCCAGAAATTGCTCAGGCTTTGCCATATTTTTCACCTGTATAAGATACAAAATTCAATTTAACTTTAGGGATTCCAGTAAGTTCCCTAGTCAGGAGACACCTACTTTTTTAAGACATTATGCACTATCAATTGTCATGAAGTTTCAATAGAGCTGTGGTTATGAATTACAAACTTCAGACCTGTCACTGTTAAAAGGTTCTCACTAAATTGAATGAACATTTTAAACCTTTTTCTCCTCAATCCTATGAAAGCTAAAAATTTGAATCTATTTCCTTAGACAATTTTCAATTTTTTTTCATTCATATAGTCATTTTTTCCTCTTTGAATTGAGAGAAGGTTTGTTCTTTAATAAATCAATAATTTTTAAGATTATGATCTTATAATGAAACACTAGAAATTAAATCCAAAATTAAACTACTGGATGCTAACTTTGACAGTGAGCCTTTTAAAATTATTTATCTGTAGATAGAAATAGAGACTATTCTGTTGTACATAGAGTTGATATGAGTTGGAACTGACTCTATGGCAACAACAACATATGTTACAGCCCCTATGACAGATAACCAAAAGAACAGTGTCTCAATTCATCCAATAACTCTAGGAGAAAAGACCTAGAGATATGCTCCTATTAAATAAGCATTTTGTTGTGTACCATCGAGTCAGAAGTGACCCATATCTGACCCTCCAGCAGGTTTACAGAGGCAGTTAATCACACAGGAGGAGACTGCCCATTCTTTGCCCACAGAGCAGCTGGTGAATTCAAATCACATGCCTTCTGGATTACAACACAGCTTCTTACTACTAAGCTACCATGGCTCCTTATAAAGATGATAGAAGATAGATAGATAGAGAGAGAGAGAGAGAGAGAGAGAGAGAGAGAGATGGATAGATTACCACCTAGGAAACTCCGTGGGATAGTTTAACTCTATCATATAAGTAAGAATACAGATTGAATACATATATCCTGATAAAAGTGACTAAGATTTCAGTGTCGTATACATTGGTTTACAATTCAAGCTCTGTTTGCATTACATATTTAATATTAAAGCATGATCTTAAGCTTTCTATACCTTGGTTTTCTCATCTATTAACCAGGTATAAAAGAATTCATATACAGATTTAGTGTGAAATTTGAATGAGATAATAGTGCATATCAAATCTTTATATTGATCCCAACATAGCTATAATTCAATGAATCCTAGTTATCTTTATTATTATTATAGAGGTGGAAGTGGTGAATATATTGGATGATATACCACATTAAAGGAAATAAAAATAACTTCCAAAACAGCTATTTATTCCCTGCATTCATGTGAAAAGTAGAGGAAAAATATATCTCTACCATATCTCAAAAATATAAAAACCATATTTCAAATTGACAGGCTCAATCATGCACTCCTCCAACTGTTCAGGATGGAACAAAAGGAGAATGTTAAACACAAGTTAAAAACAGAAGACACGTCAACTACAACATCTTCTCAACACATTTTTCTTTTAAAACTGCCAAAAAGTTTTGCATGTCGATAATTATGAGCATCTCATAAATCTAATTATCATAGATCAGATAATCTGAAAATTAACCAATGTGTTTTACAGTCTTGTCACAGATAACATACTTCTTTATTATAAATTGAGAAAACACAAAATCTCTAAAGATTCCTGGCTCTATATGCATTTATGAACCAGGTATTTTTTTTTTAGCACACCTATGATTAAAATGTTCATAGTTGTTGAGTTGATTTATGGTTCTGAGGCTGTACATCACAATGGAAGGAGTCTGCCCATCTTTCTCCCTCAGAGCAAGTGGACTATCCAAACCACTGGGAGAACAGCTTTTTATTAGTCTCATAACACCCTATGGACAATCACCAAAGCTCCTACCTTAAATTAGCTTGAGTACTGGCTAGAACTTGTTGACACAAACTTGTTTTTGGTGACAAATCATCTCAGTGTAGCCTACTTAGAATACAGATGTACTAGGTGTACTTGAGTTGTTCAATGCTAATCTATAATTACAGGAATTTAGTGGCATCCCACCTCACAAGTTGATGACAGACCCCCAAATGGAATTTTCTCAGCTAATGTTCATGGTCCAGTTTGATCAAGACTGGGTAGCCATCTAATTGAGGCTAGAGGGCATATAAAATAACAGAGTTCAGTATCTACTAAAATGAATGCATTTTAAATGAGAAATAGGCAAAGAATTCAGTAAGAGATAAATGCCTATAGGACCATCTCTCTTTACACCCTCTTATCTAATCACTGAGTCAGGCAGGTTGTATATCCTAGTCACTCTTAACTCTTTTGTTCCAATCATTTCTAGTTTCTCAATATTTCTAACCTGGAATGAGATATAAAGATGTACATGACTATTCAGAAGAAGGTCCATTTTCTCTCTGTCTCACTTCCTCCAGTCTTACACTTCCTTCCACCTAAACTGCAAATGTAAATATGATCTTGTCTATCCCTGCTTAAAATCCTTCAATGGCTCTTCGGAGTTTATAGGATAAACTACTTGGCATGGCAGTCAAGGTCACTGTCTTTCACCATCCTACTCATTCTTCCTACACAACTTGCCTTCTAGGCAATACTGAGTGTCTCTAATATTCAGAACATTCCCCATTGACTCACACCTCTCTGCTTTGGCACATGTAATTCCTTATGCTGAAGATGTCTATATAAAAACATCTTACTCATCCTTCACATTTCAGTTCCAATATTATCTTTTTCTTACCTGCTCTTTTCCTTCTGCTCTCATTTTACTTGGAATACGTCCATTAGAGCTACTTATGTTTTGTAAAACTGCTTGTTTGCCAGACCACCATTATTTTTCTGTCTGGTAATGTCCTCTAACCTTTGATACCATGGATTGAATGTATTTCCTGTGCACACAATGTCTGGTCTAACCTAACTATTAAGAAGAAAAAAAAATGAGGAAAGGAAAGACGGAAGGAAAAAAGGAAAGAGGAAAAATTATATTTGCAAGTTGATCTTTGTAAAAAACTTCTAAAACTAGAAGAGTAAGCAGATAACTGAATGGATACATTATAGATGGATTGATCTATATAGGTGGCAGACAAGCATAGAGAAAGCCCTGACTGGGATAAATGTCATTTTATTGACCTTTTCAGAATTTATCAGTAAAAGCCATTTATACTTTATGCATTAATCTTTTCTATAAAAAGAGAAAAAGAATTTATTTAAAAGAAAAAAAAATAGTCACAAGGCACTTTGCAAATCTAATAAAACTGAACATCTCTAGTTGAATCAAAGTAAACGAAGTTTAACATTTTAGCAATAGATATAATCTGATAAAGCTATTATCTCAGTTTGATTAAACTATGTTATTTATCCTTACTGTCTTAGGGACAGATTTTGGGACGGAAATGATAACTATATTTTTCACAAGCCTAGACTTGTAGGAACTCCTTTCTGTGTCAAGAAACTAATTTGGCTTTGTGGAGGGAAATTGCCATTCAATAATTAAAAAAAAAAGCCTTTTCTTTCTATTTCACAAAATTTCTCCTAGTTTTAGGATTTTATTTGACTGAGTAGTGAAAGTATGTTATATATCTTAGAGATCTTTTATAATAATTGTTGCATTTACATAAACTTAGCCGACCTTGAATTCAAAATTAAAGTACAGTTTTTTATTTTAAAATTTAGCTTCAGATGTTTGATAGAATTATGAGAAGAGACTATCATAAAGATTTAACGTAGGTTAAAGACATAAATATTAATACCAAGTCTATAAATATTATACCTGGCCTTAAGAAGTTTACTATATTGGAGGAAAGATGAGGCGTACACACAAATCACAATAATTTAAAAACAAAGTTGGATCCAAAGAGATATAAATAAAAATGGCATAAGGCCACAGAAGAGAGAGTAATTAATTGTTTCTGGACAGATTATCATTATAAATAAAAACTGAACAAGAAGACTGTGCATTAGTCCCAAAAAAATTCCTTCCTATTTACATGTCAAGACAACTAACTCCTAACATTATTCTTTTATTCTAGGACTCAAAATTTCCCCTAACTTTGGTTAGGGTAAAGACTGGCACTTTTGTGCACTAAGTTCAGTCCAGATAGTTCTATACATTATTACATTTTCATGTAGTTTTTAGGCACTGTTGAGTACAATGCATAGCAGCCCTATGAACAACAGAGCCAAACCCTGTCCTATCATGGAGGTCTACATAAGCCTATATTTGTGGGGCTTTGATTTTCTGATTATGGAAAAAGGGCGTGCACTTGCATCAGGGGAGCAGAGAATAGTGACTAAAATGCGCTTACAGATTGCTCTGAATCGTAAACTTTTAAATTAGTGATTTGAAGTGTTTCAAGCCAGTTCTGTTATGGCTGATGGAGTAAAACTGGAAGAGGCAAAAAAAAAAAAAATTACAAATTGTTATTGTTAGGTGTTCACTACAAATCCTACCAACCCTATAAGCAACAGATCAAAAACTTTCTCTCTTGTGTCATCCTCACAATCTCTACTATGTTAAACCTATTGTTTTAATCACTGTGCAATCCATTTCATGGACATTTTCTCTTTTGTTGACCTGCTACATTTCTAAAGCAAATGTCTTTTTCCAAAGACTAGAATCTCCTAGCCAAATACGTGAGATCAAGTTTCACCATCTTTGCCTCTAAGTGATACCCTTGTACCTCCTTGAAGATGGGTTTGTTCTTGTAGCAATCCCTGGTATATGAAATACTCTTTATCAATATCGTAATTCAAAGACAAATATCTTTTAACTTTTTGATTGCTGCTACTATGGATATTGATTGTGGATCCAAGTAAAATGAAATTATTGACACTCTTTTCTACATATATCATGATATGCTCTTATTCAGTGATTTACTCATTGCAAATACTTTTTTAAAAAGCAAAAATGGAGATTATACACATGGATCTCAAGTTTTAGAATACATATGAATCAACTGATCTAAATTTGTGGAAAATAATAATAGATAATTCAATACCATCAGGCAAGACAAAACCAAGGTCCAACTACAAAATATACCACCAATTACTCACACAAAAGTTCAAATTGAAGCTGAAAATATATTAAATATATTAAATATATTAAAACAAGTTCATGAAAGCTAAAATACTGTACCTGAATTTAACAACCATGTCAATAACATTAAATCCCAATGAGCAAAAACCATCCGGGTTGTGGGATGATATCAAGGACATCCTACTGGAGAAAGAAAAAGATCATTAAAGACACAGAAAAGACTGGCGCTCTGGTGGCCTAGTGGCAAGAAGCTGCACTGCAAACCCAGAGGAGCACCATTCTAATCTCTGCAGAAGAAGGAAGGGCAATCTCCTCCTGTATCAATCAGACCCAATTTGACGGTATACACACCTACCACCACCACCACTACAGGAAAGAACGACCAAATTACAGGTGTTGCTCATAATTATCATTGACTCAACAATGACTCATAGCAACCCTAAGAACAAAAGATCCAAACCTTGCCATGTTTTATGTCATCCTCCTAATCTCTGTTATGCTCAAATCCAGTTTATAGTCACTGTGTCAATCCATCTCATTGAGGGGGTGTTTTCCTTAACTGACACTCTACCTTTCCCAGCATGATGTCTTTTTCAAAGGATTGGTTCCTCCTGAAAACATATCAAAGTGTATGAGACAAAGTTTCACCATCTTCGCCCATAAAGAACACTCTGATAGCACTTTCTCCAAAACAGATTTGTTTGTTCTTTTGATAGTCCACATTATGTTCAATACTGTTCATCAACATCATAATTCAAAGACATCAATTAATTCTCTGTCTTCTTTCTTTATTGTCTAACTTTCAGATGGGAGAAGAAAGAGTACTGAATGTACCATGGACTGCTAAGAAAACAAACAGATTCATCCTGGAGAGGGTTAAACCAGGCTGCTCTTTGGAGGCAAGGATTATAAGGCTTCGTCTGACATACTTCGGACATGTATGTTGTAAGGAAGGACTGGTCCTTGGAGAGGGACATCATACTTGGGAGGGTGGAGGGACAGCACAGGAGAGGAAGGCCCTCTATGAGGTGAATTGATTCAGTGACTGGGTAATTAAGGTGGCTGTGTCAGAGACAGTGAGATTGGTACAGGACAGAGCAGAGTTTAGGGATGTTGTACACAGAGTGGTTAAGCAACTCAACAGCACATAACAAGAGCAACAGCAAACAATTAAAAATATCATGGCTCAGATCAGGTACACTTTAGTCTCTAAACAAATATCCTTGTTCTTTATTACTATAGAGAGGTTCTTGACAGCAAACTTTTTTCTAATGTAACACACCTTTTGATTTTTTTTTTCACTAGTGTACACCAAGTCTCCTGAAATTAATATATTTAAAGGACACTGCATATTCAATTCTGGCTGTCACAGTCTTATGTGATGTTCTTTAAAGAAAATTAAATGTTATACAATGTGGAAGCAATGATTAAATAATAAAAAAACCTCATTTTCTTTCAACTTTCTCCAAACCCCACAACCTCTCAGTTGCCTTCCTATTATCACAGTAGTGGTTTTATACATTTGACGTTTTGTGACTGAGATACTACATAAAGCATGATGTCCTCTACAGTTACCCATGTTGAGTAGTATTTTATGAGTTAGTTTTTCTTTATTGTTGCATAATATCCTCTTGGTTTCTTGACCGCTATTCCTTTGAATGTTATTGTGGGTTTATGTAAAATGGAATCATTGACAGCATCACTCTTTTTTCTATCTGCCATGATGTTGCTTATTGCCACATTGGTGAGAATTTTTGTTTTCTTGATGTTGAGATGTAATCTATATTGAAGGCTATAGTCTTTGATGTCCTGCAGCAACCATGTCAATTGTTCAGTTTCTGCTATTAAGGTTGTGTCATTTCATAAAGTAGGTTGTTGATGCCACAGTCTTCCTCATATAGTTCAGCATCTGAAATTATTTGCTTATCATACAGATTAAATAAGCATGGAGAGATGTTACAACTTGGACACAAACCTCTCCTAATTTTAAACCATGCACTATTTCCTTGTTTTGTGTGGAAAATTGCTTCTTGGTTTTGTATAGGTTTCTCATGAGCACAATTAAGGGTTCTGGAATTCCCATTCTCCTCAATTTTATCTGTAAGTTATTATTATCCACATTGTAAAATGCTTCTGAATAATCAATAAAAACATGAGTAAATTCCTTTCTAGTATTTTCTACTTTCATCCAAGATCCATCTGACCTAAACCACAATTATCCCTCATTCCACAGACTCTTCCAAATCCAACTTAAATTTCTGGCAGTTTTCTGGTGATGTACTGTACCAGTTGGGTTTTTTTGTAATTTTCAGTAAGATTTTACTTGTACATTAATGATATTGCTTTATAATTTCTGATTACTTGGATTACTTTTTTTAATGGAAATAAATATGGATTGTTTCCAGTCAGTTGACCAGATAGCTATCTTCCAAATTATAGGGAGAAGCCCTGTCTTAAAAATTACAGGTGGAATCCCTGAATTAAGAGGCTCAGAAAAGGTGTAGTGAGCCTTTCATGGGATTCCTGATAGAAACCTGATACACGATATTTAACTGTGGAGAGTGACACATATTGAAAGTGGTTTGGTCAGCCACCATCTTTAAGTAAGGCACTGTAGTTTCAGCTCTGCTTATCAAGATAGATCATTCCTATGATATGTGCACCTTACTTCTATTTTTATTTATTTTTTTTTAGTTTCCTAAAAGGGAAATAGAGTGTATTACAAGCTCATGGCTGAGGCTCTAACATACTTTGGACATGTTGTGAGGAGAGACCGGTCCTTGGAGAGGGACATCATGCTTGGGAGGGTGGAGGGACAGCGCAGGAGAGGAAGGCCCTTTATGAGGTGGATTGATTCAGTGACTGGGATAATTGGGATGGGAGTGTCAGAGACAGTGGGGTTGGCACAGGACAGAGCGGAGTTTAGGGCTGTTGTACATAGGGTCGCTATGAGTCGCAAGCAACTCGATGGCACATAACATAACATAACATAACATAAACAAGCTCATAGCCATAATTTTTTCTATATTCTGTACTAATCTGATTCACCCACATTTTAAAAGTTTAGCTTCAAAATCAGTGATGGCTAATTGGTTGAGACTTGTTTTAAGTTCTATTTAGCAAAAACAGGACAACTTCTTTCTAACTAGGGAGCGCTAGTGGCCTAATGGAAAAAGAGCTGCACTGAGAATGCAAAAACAGGTGGTTTGTGATTGGCTGCTCGGAGGAAGAAAGATGGGCAATCTCCTTCCCTGCTATTTGCAGCCTGTGAAAATTCATCGGAGGGTCACCTATGAGTCAGTTCTGACTTAAAGCCACATAACACACACACACACACACACACACACACACACCCCACTCTCAAAAATATGTTCTACTAAGAAACAAACTGTGATTCTGGTCAAATAGCAATGATAAAAATGGAGCAGAATCATTCAAACAGAAATATATTAGGCTTGAGGTTTAAATAAAGCAAACATGGAGTCTGGTCTGCAGTTTGTAAGAGTGTCATTTCTACACCTCTGTAAACAACTATACATGGAACTCTAAAAGAAGTTATTCCATGGAGACAGACATCATGCTTGGAAAGGTGAAGGGACAGTGAAGGAAAGGAAAATCCTCAATCAGGTGGATTGATAGAGAGACTGCACTGGGCTTGAGTTCATCAGCGATTGTGAGGATGGCACAAGAAAGGGCAGGGTTCAGATATATTGGTCATTATGAGTCTTACTCAACACAATGGCACCTAACAACAACATACATGGAACCCAGCAGTTGTCTCATGCATAGAGGTTTAGAATCTGGGAATGCATTTTAAAAATAGATTTCTTATTTTCAAGGAGGCAATAAACAGTAGAAATTTCTTACCTAGTGAACTTGGCCAATGCTGGGCTAGAAAGTCCAGGCTAAATGTTATACTATGACTCAAAATGATGAATTATCATAGTCAGGTAAAGCCGACTTTGGAATGCTGAGAAATTACAGGGATGACCTTTGGAAATCTCTAGTTTCAATACTCAGGCCAGTATGGCTCATGCCTTATCTTGTGACATATTTTAAATAGGTGTAGAAAATCAGACTCATCTCAGAGTCAGGCAAATCTAAGTTCAAATTAATTTTTATTATAATTTAGCTGAAATCTTGAGGTTTTAATAATTGGACTTCCTGACTTTCTATCTCCTCATCCATAAGCTGAGTAACATAAAATATATCTTAGAGAATTATTGTCAGGATAAAGCAAGACAATACACAATCTCAGAGATAAATTCTGGCCCAGAGGAGAATTCACTACAGGATAAGCCATTCTTCTCACTGACATTATTGTAATATAGACATATTAATCGATAGATTGATAACTGCTATCAAATGAACTCCAACTCATGATGACACGTTCTTCTTGTTGTTGCTGTTGATTGCCTTCAAGTGCGCAGTCACAGCGACCCTATGAAAAAAAAAGCCTAAAGCCCCTTTACAACTATTGAGATTTATCAAAGTTCATAGAGTTTCTGGAGGCACGTTGTTTAGGAAGCGGATGTCACTCTTGCTTCCAAACTTGTCATAGTATGTTGTTATGTACTGTTGAATTGCATGTAATGTATAGCATCCCTATGTACAGCAGCTCTGAACCCTTCCCTGTCCTGAGCCAGTCTCACTAACTCCAACACATGAAACCCCATTGTCCCAGTTACTGTATCAATCCATCTCATCCGAGGTCTCCCTCTCCTGCACTGTCTACTCTTCCGAGCATGATGTCCTTCTCCAAGGACCCATCTCTCCTGGCCACGTGCCCCAAAATAAAATGTTTCATAGGAATTCTGGTAGACATAGTCCATAGGGAGGTTTGAATACACCAGAAACTCTGGGGGGGAAAGATCCCAATCTCCTCACTTGTGATTTGTGGTCTTGGAAAACACACTGGAGGGTCAGCTGTGAGGCTGTTCTGGCTCAATGGCAATGAATAAATCCTGCATCATCTTTACAATCATTAGCACCTAGTCTACCATTGTAACTATTGTGTCTCATTGGTCCTGTATTTATTTTCATCAAACATACTCTAGCAATTGTTCCTTCCTGATGACACATTCAAAGCAAGACAGTTGGATAATGTTTATTATTATCTATAAGTATATAGTAAAACAGGCACAGAAAAATAAAGTAAGCAATGACGCTTTTATTGTGGCTCACAGGCTCTCGGTGCAGTTCTCTCACCCAGACCAGGAGAAAGGGGAGTGGAGAGAGAGACCCATGCTGGCAGGATAGGTCAGAGAAGTTCACGTATGGTGTGAAGAAGAAGTGACCTTTTAAAAGACTCAGGGAGGAAGGGGCCGTCTTCTGGCAGAGTGAGTAGTAATATAGCTCGTTGACTTGCTGCAGATGTTGCCACTCTTGGTGCCATCCGGTGACGACATTAAGTGAGCAGTCTCTTGGCAGAGGAAGTAGTTGTGGACCATGCTGATTGGCTGTAGCTATTGGCGCTAGAGGAAGTAGTGTTGGTGAGTCAGTCCTGCAGGCCTATCAATAAGATTTTAGCTAGGGAATTCTGGTGGCTTAGTGGTGAGTTATTATGGCAATAACTCAGAGGTATGCGGTTCAAATCCATTAACTGCTACACATTAGAAAGATGAACAATCTCTTCCTGTATGATTTACTGACTCTGAAAATCCAGTGGAAGGAGGATCAGCTATGAGTTGTTTCCACCTGAACAGGACATAACAATACAATTTTTGGGAGTCTGTCCTCATACTTTTCTTCATTGGCTATCTAATAGCTTTGTTGAAACGTGTGCATCAATCTCTTTAAAATACCAATGGTCTAGCATCCAACCACACAGCAATATGCAAACCACCACTGTATGAAAAACTGACAGGTTGTAGAGAAATAGTATTAATAAATAATAATAAAATAATTACATTTGTCCATGCTGACACTTTGGCTTACACAAGCACCAATTTCTAAAACTGGAAGTTCAGCTTAAATTACCTTATTTACACTTTACAAATAAAGAACCTGTGACTCAGAGCAATTCAAAGTTGGCCAAAGTCAAACAGGTAATTGGCTGAAGAGCCAGGATAAGAAAGCAAGAAATCTGTTGTTCTTTGTATTCCTGGTTTAGTCTCCCTTATTTTAAAAGATAAATCAACATTTAATATATCTCTTCACACTTACAAACTATGGAGTTTTGTGGACAATATCAGTTCAGGACCCCCTGGGGTTGGATTCAGGCTTGACTCAAAGTCACATTCAAAGCAACTCAGCTCAGAAATGAAAAGTAAATTTCAAAGGAATTTCAGCCTTCATTGCCTATCAAATAAAATGAAAGTGATTTAATTTTTAACTCACAGCAATACTATCAAAACCATGTTTTTTCCTTCTTCTGCTTTCTTGCATCTGAGCTATTTTCTGTTGTCTCTTCTACCAATCCAGAAAAACTTTCATACATTGCCAAAATTCTCCAGGCACACTGCCTTTCTGTGATTGTTCCTTCCCATGCACATCTCCATTTCTTCTATCCCACTAAATGCCACATCCAAAACAGAAGAGACCAAGAGAATTGTGGCACTTCCCACCCCCACCCACCAATGTCTGTGACGGAGATTGAGGTGCCATTGACTTGGTGCCATCCTGATACATCCTTACTCTTCATTTCCCCTCAGTTTAACTGCCTTTCTCATGAGATATTATTGCAAAAGCTATCTGGTGAATTCTTCACCTCATTACAAATTCAAATTTTAACTGTTACATAAAACTAGAAGTTTCACCTTATGTTCCTTAAAAAAATCACTTTAAATTTAGTAACTAGAAAACTAAGCATTTTGTGTTATGAGTCTACATACCATTGATGAAAAAAAATCTTCAAACAGTAGCTTTCTTCACTTGAATTCTCGATAAAAAGGTGAGAGAAAATGGGGTTGCTTTCATAGTTAGAAAGCCATTTCTAGATCCATCTTGAAGTACAATATTGTGAGTGACAAGATAATATCCATACGCATACAAGGAAGTCCAGTGAATACCACTATCATTCAGATCTATGCACCAACAACCAGAGCCAAGAAGAGGAAATAGAAGATTTCTACAAGCTTTTACAGTCAGAGATCGATCGAACATGCAATCAAGATGCATTGATAATAATGGGTGACCGGAATGCAAAAGTTGGGAACAGAGAAGAATTAGTAGTCAGAAAACATGGGCTTGGAGACAGAAGTGGAGCTGGAGATAGAGTGGATTTTGCACAATCAATGGCTTATTCATCGCAAATACATTTTTTAAGAGACATAAACGCAGGTTATACACATGGATCTCACCTGATGTTATTCATAGGAATCAGATTGATTACATCTCTGGAAGGAACCGGTGGAGAAGCTCAATATCAGCTGTGAAAACTGGGCCTGGAGCTAATTGTGGAACAGACCACCAACTACTCATGTGCAAGTTCAAGCTGAAGCTGAGGAAAATTAAACCGAATCCACGAGAACCAAAATATAACTTTGAGTCTATCCCACCTGAATTTCAGAACCATCTTAAGAACAGGTTTGAGGCCCTGAACACAAATGAGCGAAGACCAGGTGAGTTGTGGGAGGGTATCATCCAAGGAGAGTGCAAACATTCATTACAAAGACAGAAGAGGAAGAAAAAAACAAAATGGATGTCAGAGGAAACTCTGAATATTGCACTGGAGCACAGAGAAGCCAAAGCACAAGGAAGAATTCAAGATACTAAAGAGCTGAACAAAAGATTTCAAAACGCAGCGCGGGATGACAAAATAAATATTACAATGAAATGTGCAAGGAGTTGGAGTCAGAAAACCAAAAGAGTTGAACTCGCTCATCATTTCTTAAGCTCAAGGAACTGAAAAACAAATTCAAACTTCGAGTTGCTATAATCAAGGATACTTTAGGAAGAATATTAAATGATCCAGAAGGTATCAAAAGAAGATGGAAAGAATATACTGAGTCACTGTATCGAAAGAATTGGCAGATACAGAAGATTTTCATGAAACAACATATGAGGAAGAGCCTATGGTGATGAAGGAAGAAGTTCAAGCTGCTTTAAAATAAATAGCAAAAAATAAGGCCCCAGGAATAGATGGTATACCAATTGACATATTTCAGCTAACAGATGCTGCCCTAGACGTGCTCACCAAGTTGTGCCAAGAAATCAGGAGAACAACCACTTGGCCAACTGACTGGAAGAGATCTGTATTTGTTCCCATCCCAAAGAAAGGTGACACAACAGAGTGTGGAAACTATAGAACAATATCATTGATTTCACATACAAGAAGATTCTGCTGAAGATTATACAAAAATGACTGGAATAGCACATCAGCAGAGAACTGCCAGAATTTCAGGCTGGGTTTAGAAGGGGTTGTGGTACTAGGGATATTGTAGATGGATCTTGGCTGAAAGCAGGGAGTACCAGAGGAATGTCTATCTGTGCTTCATTGATTATGCAAAGGCATTTGACTGTGTGGACCATAACAAACTGTGGCCGACTCTGAGAAGAATGGGAATCCCAGAAATTTAATCATGCTAATGCAAAACTTATACTTGAACCAAGAGGCAGTTGTCAGATCAGAGCAAGGAAACACTGCATGGTTCAAAAGGGAAGGGCGTACGCCAGGGATGTGTCCTGTCTCCATACCTTTTCAACCTGTATGCAGAACAGATCATCTGGGAGGCTGGGCTCTATGAGGAGAAATGTGGCATCATGATTGGTGGAAGATCTATCAACAATCTGCGTTATGCAGATGACACAACCCTGCTTGCTGAAACTGAGGAGGACCTGAAGTGCTTGCTGCTGAGGGTCAGAGACTGCAGCCTTCATTATGGATTGAGGCTCAATGTCAAGAAGACAAAGATTCTCACCACTGGAACAATTGGCAGTATCAGGATGGATGGTGAAGAGATTAAGATTGTACACAGCTTTAGTTTGCTTGGCTCCACAATCAACACTCTTGGCATCAGCAGCCAGGAAATTAAAAGACGTATTGCGATAGGAAAGTCTGCTATTAGAGACCTCTCTAAAGTACTCAAGAACAACGATGTGTCCCTGGAGACTAAGGTGTGTCTGCCACAGGCCATAGTCTTTGCAATTACTTGTTATGCGTCAGAGAGCTGGACAATGACCAGAGAGGATAGCAAGAGAATTGATTATTTTGAGCTTTGGTGTTGGAGAAGAGTACTGAGAGTGCCATGGACTGCTGAAAACAAACAGATTCATCTTGGAGAGGGTTAAATCTGGCTGCTCCTGGGAGGCAAGGATTCTGAGACTTCGTCTGACATACTTTGGTCATGTTGTAAGGAGAAACCTGTCATTGGAGAGGGACATCATGTTTGGGAGGGTGGAGAGACAGCGCAGGAGGGGAAGACCCTCTATGAGGTGGATTGATTCAGTAATTGGGCTTATCAGGATGAGTGTATCAGAGACAGTGCAATTGGCACAGGACAGAGCAGAGTTTAGGGCATGGTATGAGTCACAAGTGACTCGACGACACATAACAACAACAACAACAACAACTACTACTACTACTAATACTAAGGAGTCCTGGTAGCTTAATCGTATGGAGCTGTGTTGCAAAGACAAAGATACAAGGTTTGAATCCACCAGCTGCTTCATAGGAGAAAGATGGGCAATTATCCCATTATCAGTAATATCACATGCAAACAAAATATTGTTGACAATCACCCCAAAATGACTAGAAGTGTATCAATAGAGAACTGCCAGAATTTCAACCTGGGTTTAGAAGAGGTTATGGCACCAAGGATACCCTTGCTGATGTCATTGTGTGTCCTGGTGAAAAGCAGAGAATACCAGAAGAAATGTCTCTTTATACTGCATTTGACAGTATGGATCACAACAAAATATGGCTAACAACAAATTACGGCTATCATAACAAATTATTCTGAGAAGAATAAGAATCCCAGAACACAGAACTGTGCTCATGTGAAACCTGTACCTACATAAAGAGGCTGTTGTCTAGACAGAGCAAGGAAACAGTATCTATCATAAAATCGAGGAAACTTAAGAGTCAGGGTTGTATCATCTCTGCATACCTATTCAATCTATATGCTGAGCAAATCATTGGAGGAACTAGATTATAAAGAAAAACGTGGCATTAGGATTGGAATAAGACTCATAATTAACCCACACTAAGCAGATAACAAAACCTTGTTTGCTGAAAGTGAAGAGGACTCGAAGTATATGTTGCAGAAGATCAAGCAATATAGCATTCACTATATATTGCATCTCAATGTGAAGAAAACAAAAAAATTTTACCACAGGACTGATTGGTAACATCATGATAGACGGAGAGAAGATTGAAACTGTCAATGATTGCATCTTACTTGGATCCACAATTAACGCACTGGCTACTCGCAGTCAGGAGATTAGGAAACATTGCACTGGGAAAGTCTGCAGTCATAAACCTTTTCCAAAATACTGAGGAATAGTGATAACAGTTTGAGAAATAAGGGTGTGTGTGTGTGTGTGATTCAGGCTATTGTCTTTTCAATAAATTGCTATGTATCTGAGAGCTGGACAATGAATAAGGATGACAGAAGACTTGATGCCTTTGTGTTGTGATGTTGGAAAAGAGTACTGAATATCCCACAAACTACCAAAAGAACAAACAGATCTGTCCTGGAAAAAGTACAATCAGAGTGCTTCTTGAAGGAAAAGGTGGCAAAGCTTCATCTCACGTATTTTGAGAATGTTGTTAGGAGTGTCTGTTCCTTGGAGACTACATCATGCTCGGAAACATCAGTGAAAGAGAGGAAGACCCTGCATTCGATGCATCGGCACAGTGATTGCTGCAATGACTCATTGTCATTGTCTGAGTCAGAGTGTCAGAGATGATGAGGACGGCACGGGATAGGACAAGGATTAGATCTGTTGTTCATAGAGTCAGTTTAAGTCATATTTTACTTGATGATACTTAACAACAATTAGAGAGAGAATAGAGACAAACAGGGGAGAATATTTTTGGCTAATCAATAGAACCAAACATCTCAGAGCAGAGTTTAGAGCTGTTGTACATAGGGTCACTATGAGTCAGATGGCACATAACAACAACAACAACAACAGTGAGGAAGGGAGGTGGTCACTTTGATCTATTAAATTGTAAATCTAGTTCAGTACTTTAGAGCTACAACATCCAATGTCTTGATTCTATGTGGTTATTGTTGTTCTGTGCCTTTGAATTGATATTGACCCATAGCTTACCCTCCAGGAGGTTTGCAGAAGCAGCTAATTGCTTGGTAGGAGATTGCCCATCCTCTCTCTCCCGCCTCCCCAACCCCCCAACCCCCGCCCCAGCAGAGCAGTTGATGAATTCAAACCAAGTGCCTTCAGGATTGCAATGCAGATTCTTACACTAGGCCGCCAGAGCTCTGAGATGTTAAAAATTAGACTTGCATACCATGTTATGTATTTCAGTGAAAAAAGAAAGAGCAACACGTATTTAAAATAGAGAGAACTTTTAAAATAAAATAATATATTCATGTTCCAATAATCTGAGGAAAGGCTTGCTCTTTAATTCTAAATGTAATAAAATTTTACCAAATTGCCAGGCAATTAGAAGATAAGGTACAGAAAAGCAGCTGAAGAATCTAACTAGACCTCTTAGTGGTTTTCTTTTTATTTATATACAGATATTCTTACTATTAATTGGGTCTATAATTTCTTTTTTGTGAGGGACTCTTTTTTTGTATTGTGTGCGGTCAAGTCAGAACTGACCCATACTTGACCCTCCAGTGGGCTTTCAGAGTCAGTTAATTGCACAGGAGGAGATTGCCCATCCTTCTCTTGGACAAAACTCATGATTTAAAGGTCTCAGTCAAATACATGTAGTTTATACAATAATATCTTGACCCTATCAGAGCAACCAAGTTTTGCCTTATTGAAACATGGGAATTATCTGACAGAACACTTGATAAAGAGATGAATTAAGACATGGTCTATAACTTTCACAAACAATGAGATAGTGTTTCTTCTAGGAACATTAAAATAACTCTTACTTAAGAGCAGTTAAAAACACTTCAGTTTTTATAGGAGGCAAAAATACTACCCATTCCTATTGCATGAAATAAGTCATAATGCCCAGGCAAGTGACAAAGCTAATGAAAATTACAGGAACGCTGACAGAGGAAGGTTGGCTTGAAAGTATGCCTTTTTCCCCCACCTACAATATTTATATTTGCATTTTCAGTAGTGAACACTCTGTATTAGAAAATCTATTTTACATATTAACAACACTCTCTTTACCTTCTAAAAAATCATTCCTCTGAATAGCAATTTGTCTTTAATAAGTATCATATGCATGTAACTATTAATACTCAGGCTCTTAATTGAAAAAGAAAAACAAATGTATCCCTCGTGTTTTATAGCTTTCTAAAAGAAGAAGAAATAGAGCTCAATCAGAAAGGGGGAAAGAGTAACAAGAGGAAAAAGAATAGTAGAGAATGAAACTGATGCTAGGCCCTCTGACCTACTAATGGGCTCTTGAAGAAAGACTCTGAGGAGATTAATTCAAAAGGAAAATTAAGTGGAGCCCGGAGCCATTACTTGTTGAACACTCTCATTGTAGAGTAATGGGAGCTATTTTCTCAGTAAATGTGTTGCCAAAAGTCAGGAACACTAATATATATTCAACCACTCCTCACGAACAATTTATAATTGTTCTGGAAGAGATACCCTTCTCCTCCAGGGCCTCCCCATTTACCTCCTAATCCTTCCTTCATTGTTCTGCTTCTTTATGAATACAACACCTTGGGGGGTGGGGGGGGAGTCCAAATCAAGAGTAGCCACAGCATTAAGAAGCCAAAGAAAAAACACAGACAAAATAAAACTCTATTTCATCCAAGATGTTTGCAATGTTAGAGTCTAATGCTTCTTGACGACTCACAAAAACCCCTCATTTCCATCAAGTTGGAACTGCAGATCCTCCAGAAGGCTTTCAAAGGTTGTAAATCACATGGAAGGAAATGCCCATTTTTCTTTTGTGGAGCAGTTGGTAGATTAAAACCACCTGCATTTGGTTAGCAGCACAGTTCCATGCCCAGTAGGCTTTGAATGCTGCTTTCTTGTTTTCAGTGCTCACATTCATAAGATAGTATGTAAGTACCTTTATAGTAGAATCATATTTCCTATGCAACACTAACAGATATAGAGGGCTTGGAGGTTTCTTTATTATTTCACCTACGCATTAAAACTTAGCAAGCAAACTCAAATGGATGGAGAATCTATCTATAATAAATTTACATCCATTTTGCACTCAAGTAAGAATCATGCCAAGATAGTTCTATTAGTAAAAGCACAGCAATTACATTTACTAAATCAAGGACAAAGTGATAATGAAGGAGAAGTGGAAGGAAAATTGGCAATAATAACGTTCACCAGCACCACCATCATCATCATAATACATGATAAAATGAGATTAATTATGATCAGACAAAAGATAATTGTTAGTCTCCTGCCCATGGGACTACAAACAAAAAAATAAAACGCAACTGTAAAAATGGCACTAGAGAGCAACAAAAAGACATTAGAGGGCAGACTGAAACTGGAAGTTCAATTCTTGAGACACAGGAACCAGACTGAGGTCTTGTTTCATCTACTTGTCTCCAAGGATACTCAGTCAAGGGCACACATAGAGCTGAAGAAGAAAGTGGCACTCTTCTTGCCCTGAGAAGCCAAAAGACACATTTGAGAGGCAACTGAAAGCACTGGTGATTGAGAGAATATCACATTTTTAATTGACTTGAACAGACTTAGGTTTGGCAAAGCACTAAATAGCCCAATGGCATAATCAACAACTGAAAAAGTAAATGAGCTGAGTATAACGGAGTTTGGTTTTTTATAGCCTCCCATAAGAATAAAAGTAGTTTTGAGTTAGTTTTCCCAAGTTAGAATGGCTTTCCATTGAAGAACAAGTCAATGATGTCCTAAAGACCTATCTTAAAAAGCCAAGCCTCCAGAACCCTAAAACCATCTTCTGGCATTTAAACTGCTTGATAGAGAAACAAATCAAAAGTTCGCAAAGAGAAACAATTAAATAATAAACCTACAAGACCTATTATTTTAAAGAAAATAAACAAACATATTATTAAATATATGAGGAAAAATCATTGAATTAGAAAATGATAAAGAAAAAGTTAAACATCAAATGTGAGTTCTTTGAAAATAAAAGGCATCTACATTGCCAAAGAGATGATTAAGCTATCGCTGTATGTAGATGATATGACAGTGTACACAGAAAACCACAAAGACTCAACCAAAAAACTGTTCGAGCTGGTAGAAAAATTTCATAGAGTGGTAGGATATAAGATCAATATCCAAAGTTCCTGGAGGGTGTGGAGAGGTGAGAGCGCTGGTTGTCGGACCATGCAGCTTGGAGCCTGCAGCCGGCTTGCCTTAGTGCTGTGGGCCACGTGCGCTTGAAGAGCTGCTTGGCTCCTTGGACCCGGCAGTTGCTGGAGTTCCTGGAGTGCCCACTCTCCAAGAAGCCGCTCAGATATGAAGCATCAACCAATAAATTGATTAATGAAGAGTTAGGAATAGCCTATCCTGCCATTGATGACATTCCTAATATGATTCCACAGGCAGGATGATACATCAAAAAAAGAAGAAAGCAGAAGAGGAGCACCACTAAACGATAGTTAAAACCAATAATACTAATACGATTTAAAAATTCAGTGTGGTGGGGGGTACGTGGAAGAGAAGAATGCTTCTGTCTCTTCCTACCTTGACTGTGCTGATTTCCCTGGTCTCTCTAACAGGACTGTTCTACTCAGCCTCTGTGGAAGATGATTTCCCTCAGGGTTGCACCAGCACAACCAGCCTATGCTTTTACAGTCCGCTCCTGTCAATCACCATACCAGTTTATGTCTTCTTCCATGTTTGGACTTGGATGGTTATTATGAAGCTTTTCAGACATAATTAATTCATTAATACAACCATAGTCAAGATTGTATATATATA
>NW_006399752.1:12295610-12296083 GCF_000299155.1 Elephantulus edwardii
TTCCAAAGAAAGGTGACCCAACTGAGTGTGGAAACTACGGAACAGTGTCATTGATTTCACATGCAAGCAAGATTCTACTGAAGATTATCCAAAAATGATTAGAACAGCACATCAGCAGAGAACTGCCGGAAGATAGATAGATAGATAGATAGATAGATAGATAGATAGATAGATAGATATCTTAATATAGGGTAAAATTAATATATAGCTTAATATAGGATAAAATTACTTTTCCCCACATTATTCTTCTATTTCAAGATTGCTTTATCTTTAGTAGACACAGTACTTTACAAATAATTTTAAGAAATATATATATACAAATTCAAAAACCTTCCTTGGATATTTTAAAGGATACTCTATATATCAACCTTAGAAAATTGATATCTGTACTATGTTGAGGTTTCCTATCCATGAACACAATATATCTATTCATTTATTTGTTTCTTAATTTCTTTTGTCAGAATTTGTTCTTT
>NW_006399752.1:12296183-12306159 GCF_000299155.1 Elephantulus edwardii
TATATATATTAATATGTCTTGGACTTCTTTCCGTGTAAGTTCAATTAGATTGAAATATTGTAATCTCATTTAGTTTGGAGGAAAGATTTCTTTCCTTGCTATATCAAAGGCTAAGGACTATGGGAAGCTTGAACTTCAGAAGCCTTATTTATTGTACTCTTGTTTACCCCATATTGTTTGAAAGCCCTAATATAAAATATTAATTCCTATAGTAGAGGAAGTGATGTGTCTTATTGATGCTTAATAGCCATAATCATTAGCTAATAACGTTATTCTTTATTCTGTCTCCTCATTTGAATATGGTCACTTGGAATATGGTTTGTTTAGATTCATTCTTTAAGTAACATGCTAGAAATGAATTAAATAATTCCAAAAGAACTGTTCTAGAAGAGCTGTGAAGAAACACATTTGAACTAGTGTAATTAAAAACCCTACAATAAAATGGAAATTAATATATTTGGAGGGGGAAAAAGATCAATATCCAAAAATCAGTGAGATTCCTCTACACTAACAAAGAGAACTCAGAGAAGGAAACCAAGAAAACAATACCACTTACAATAGCCAAGCACAAATTGAGATACTTGGGAATGAACCTAGCTAGAGAAACGAAAGACTTATACAAAGAACATGTCTGCAAGATACAATACAAGACATAAAGAAATGGAAAAAATGTACCCTGTTCATGGATAGGAAGACTCAATATTGTGAAAATTACAATCCTAACAAAAGCAATCTACATGTTCAACTCAATCCCAATGTTGTTGTTGTTGTTGTTGTTGTTCTTATGTGACATTGAGTCACCTGCGACTCATAAAGACCCTATGTTACAACAGCCCTAAACCCTGCTCTATCCTGTGCCAATCTTATTGTCTCTGACACACCTACCACCATTACCATAGTCACTGAATCAATCCATCTCATTGAGGGTCTTCCTTTCTTGTGCTGTCCCTCCGCCCTCCCAAGCTTGATGTCCCTCTCCAAGGACTGAGCCCTCCTTGTAACATGCCCAAAGTATGTCAGATGAAACCTCAGAATCCTTGCGCTCAAGGAGCAGCCTAGTTTAACCCTCTCCAAGATGAACGTGTTTGTTCTCCTGGCAGTCCATTCAGTAATATTCTCCAGCACCACAGCTCAAAGGCATCAATTCTCCTGTCATACCTAGTCATTGTCTAGCTCTCTGATCCATAGCAAATGATTGCAAAGATCACAACCTTTATCAGGCACACCTTGGTCTCCAGATTGATATCGTTGCTCTTCATTACTTTGGAGAAGTCTCTGACAGCAGACTTTCCCAACACAATATATCTTTCCATTTCCTAGCTCCTGGTGTCAAGAGTGTTGATTGTGGAACCAAGCAAACTAAAGCTTTTAACAATCTCCTATTATCCATAGTCATTGTCCAGCTTTCTGACACATAGCAAGTAATTGCAAAGACTATGGCCTGAATCAGGCACACCTTAATCTCCAGACTGACATCATTGCTTCTCAGTATTTTGGAGAGGTCTCTGACAGCACACTTTCCCAATGCAATTAGTCTTTTAATTTCCTGGCTGCTGGTACCAAAAGTGTTGATTGTGGAACCAAGCAAACTAAAGCTGTTAACAATCTCAATCTCTTCATCTGTCATGATGTTGTCAATCAGCCCAGTGGTGAGAATGTTTGTTTTCTTTTTTTTTTAATACTTTTTAAAATTTTATTTTATTTTATTATTTTTTGTGTGTAATGTCAAATCAGATCTGACTGGTACAGGAGGCGATTGCCCCTCCTTCTCCAACACAACATCTGGTGAATTCAAACCACGTACCTCTGGGATTGCAGTGCAGCTTCTTGCCACTAGGCCACCAGAGCTCCCTGAATCTTTGTTTTCTTGATGTTGAGCTTCAATCCATACTGCAGTCCTTGACCTTCGACAACAAATGCTTCAGATCCTCCTCAGTTTCAGCAAGCAGGGTTGTGTCATCTGCATAAACACAGATTGTTGATGAGTCTTCCTTCAATATTGATGCCACATTTCTCCTCATAGAGCCCAATCTCCCAGATAATCTGTTCTGCACATTGAAAAAATATGGAGATAGAGCATATCCCTGGTGTTTACCCTTCCCAATTCTTTACCATGTGTTTCCTTGTTCTGTTCTGAGACCTCCTGGTCTAATTGTAGGCTTCACATAAGCACAATCAAGTGTCCTGGGATTCCTACTCTTCTCAGAATCAGCCACAGTTTGCTATAATCCACACAGTTAAATGCCTTTGTATAGTCAATGAAACACAGATAGACATTCCTCTAGTACTCTCTGCTTTGAGCCAAGATCCTTCTAACGTTAGCTCCAATATCGCTAGTACCATAGTCTCTTCTAAACCCAGCAGGCACTTCAGGCAGTTCTCTGCTGATGTTCTGTTCCAGTCATTTTTTTTTTTATAATCTTTAGAAGAATCAGTGATATTGTTTGTTAATTTCTGCACTCTGTTGGGTCACAATTTTTTGTAATGGGAACAAATATAGATATCTTCCAGACAGTTGGCCAGGTCATTGCCCCACAGATTTCTTGGCACATCTTGGTGAGCACATCCAGGGTACAGATAGCAAATTCATTTTTCAAGGAGATCAAAAAAGAAATTGTCTAGTTTATTTGGAGAGGAAAAAGACTTCAAGTAAGCAAAACACTTCTGAGAAACAAAACTTAAGTGAGAAGTATAGCTCTCCCTGACCTCAAAACCTAATACATATCAGGAGTAACCAAAACAGCATGATACTGGCACAATGACAGGAACATAGACCAATGGAACTGACTTGAGAACCCCAAATAAACCCAGCTATCTATGGTCAATTGATATTTGATAATTAAATAAAACCTATCATATGGGGAAATTACAATCTCTTCAACTAATGGTGCTGGCAAAATTGGACTGCTACCAGCATAAAGCTGAAACAAGATCCATATCTCATACCATACACAAAAATAAACTCAAGGTGGATCAGAGACTTGGGAGTAAAGCCTAAAATTATTAAATTTATAAAAGACCAATTAGGATCTAGTCTACAGTATAAAGAGACTGCCAAATACAGCCAGAAATACACAGTCTGAAGAGGATAAAATTGATGAATAAGACCTTCTAAAGATTAAATCGTTGTATGTATCAAAAACTTTTTCCAACAGAGGGAAAAGAAAACCTACCAACTGGGAACAACCATTTGGCAATACTATCTCAGGCAACATTCACATAGGAAAGTTTAGAGAAGACTCCTGGACCTTCACAAGAAATAGTCTGATAACACAGTTACAAAATGGGGAAAAGACTTGGAAAGAATTTTCACAGAGGAAATAATTCAAATGGCCAACAGATACATGAAGAAATATTCCAAATCACTGGCAATAAGAGAGATGCAAATCAAAACCACAATGAGATACCACCTCAGGCAAGTAGCAGTGGCAAAATTTAATAGGATTGCAAGTAATATATGTTGTAGAGGATGTGGCAAGATAGGAACTCTTATACATTGTTGATGGTATTGTACAACCCAGCTATTCAACTACTTGGAATATACCCTGAAAAAAATGAGAACTGAAGCACAAGCAGAGATTTATAAACCAATATTTATAGCAGTTATTCACCATATCAAGAACATGGGTACAGCCCAAATGTCAAACCACAATCAAATAGATGAGAAAATATGGGATATTCACACAATGGAATACTAGGCAGCATGCAAGAGAAGTGATTTTGTAAATTACTCCCTATCATGAGAGGGACTGGAGAGCATTATGCTAAGTAAACTAATTCAATCTCATAAAGACAAATACTGTATAAGACCACTATTGTAGAATGAATATGAGGATCCAAGGGGAAGGGGTTGCACAATTTGATGGGTAGAATGAGGGATGGGTAAAGGAAAGGGAGAAGATCCAGTGTGAAAAATAATATATAAGAATTTTGTAAGAAAACCAATATAAAATAAAATTTAATATAATTGGGGGGGAGACCTACCAGGGTTAATGAGTTAACTGAGAAAACGATATAAGGTCCTTTATAAAAACTGATTATAATTCTGTATAATCTCAGCAAATAATTGAAAATACAGTAAAATAAATTAACATTTACAACTATGCTGTTGTTAAATGCTGTCGAATACAACTCAGTGACCCTATGAATGTTTTCTATTCTCATCTAAAACTTGTTCTTTCCTCTACCATCCTCATCTCCAACACACTTGAGTCCATTGCTGCAGGCACTATACCAATACTTTTCCAAGCTTCATGTCTTATCAACACGCCTGAAGTATATAAGCAAAGTTTCACTATCCTTTCCTCTCAGGAGTACTTTGTACTTTCTGTAGGGCATATTTGTTTGGTCTTTTGGCAGTCCATGGGATGGAGATTCAGCATTCTTCTCCAACATCACCACTCAAATGCATAAATTCTTCTTCTCTCATCCTTATTCATTATGCAGGTCTCAGATGCACAGCAAGGGATTGGAAAGACTATGGCTTTAAAAAAGGGGGGCACCTAAGTTTTTAAACTGACATCATTCGTCTTCAAGACTTTGGAAGAATTTCTGACAGTAAACTCCATAAATCCTGACTATTGGCACAAAGAACATTGATTGTGGATCCAAGCAAGACAAAATCATTGAAAATTTCAGTCTCTCTCCATCTATCATGATTTTTGCCTATCAGCCCAATGGTAACGATTTTTGTTTTCTTAATGCTAGATGTTGTACATATTGAAGTCCACAATCCTTGATCCTCTGCAGCAAACACTTTAAGTCTTTCTCACTTTCATCAAGCAAGGTTGTATCATCAGCATATTGAGTGTTGTTGATGAGTATTCCTCCAATCCTGGTGACATTCATGAAATCCAGCCTCTCTAATAATTTTTTCAGCATACAGATTGAATAGGTATGGAAATAGTATACAGCCCTGACATACATCTTTCTTGATTTTAAACAATTTAATGTCTCCTTTTTCTATTTGGACAACAGGTTCTTGGGCTAGGTATAGGCTTCATATGTTGCTGTTATGTGCTGTTGAGTCACTTGTGACTCATTGCAATCCTATGCACAATAGCTCTGAACCCTGCCCTATCCTAAGCCAATCTCACCAACTCTGGCACACCTACCCCTATTACCCAGATTATTGTGTCAAACCATCTCACTCAGGGTCTTCCTCTCATGTGCTGTCCCTTCAACCTTCCAAGTATGATGTCCTTCTCCAATGACTGATCCCTCCTGAAAATATGCCCTAAGTATTTCAGATGATTCATAATCCTTACCTCCAAGAAGCAATTTGGTTTGACCCTCTTCAGCCCTCTGGAGAGATCCGTGGCAACAGGGCCCTCCATTTCAGTAAGCAAAACTCATCTGTGTAGTGCAGGTTGTTGATGAGTCTTCCTTCAATCCTGATGCCACATTCCTCCTCATGAAGTCCAGCCTCCCAAATGATCTTTTCCACAAATCTATTGAAAATATATGGAGAAACGACACATCCCTGATACACTCCTTTCCTGATTTTGAACCTGTGGCCATGATTTTTTGCTAATTCCTTCAAAGCAGCTTGAACTTTTTCTTTCACCAACATTGCCTTTTAGTCATACAATGTTTCATGAAATTCTGTGTCAGTCAATTCTTTTTGGTACAGTGACTCTGTGTATTCCTTCCATGTTCTTTTGATGCTTCCTGGATCATTCAATACTCAACCCATAGCATTCTTAAGTATTGCAACTCAAAGTTTGAATATTTTCTTCAGTTCCTTCAGCTTAAGAAATACTAAGCAATTTTGTCCCTTTGGATTTTCTAACTCCAGTTCTTTGTACATTTCATTATATTATTTGGCTTTGTATTCCTGAACTGCTTTATGAAATCTACTGTTTAGCTTCTTCGCTTCCTGATTTCTTCCCTTTGTTTTTGGCTTCTTGGTATTCTAGTGCAATTCAGAGTCTCTTCTGACATCAACCTCAGTCTTTTCTCTGTAATGACTTTTGGCATTCTTCCTGGAATATTCTTGATATTCTCCCACAGCTTATCTGGTCTTTGTTAAATATTGTTCAAGGCCTCAAACCTGTTCCAGAGATGGTTTTTAAATTCAGGTGGGATAGACTCAAAGCCAAAGTTTGGTTCTTCTGTACTTGACTTAATAATGTTCCTTAGCTTCAGCTTGAATTTGAATATGAGTAGTTGATTAGCTATTCCACAATTAGTAGCTGGCCTGGTTTTCGCAGCTGATTTTGAGCTTCTCCAGTGATTCTTTTCACAGATGTAATCAATCTAACTCCTATGTAGACAATCAGTTGAGGTCAATGTTTATAGCCACCATTTGTGTTTCTTATGAAAGGTATTTGTAATGAATAAATCGATTGTATAGAATCCTATCATTCAATCTCCAGCCTCTTTTCTGTCACTAAGCCCATGTTTTCCAACTACTGATCAGTCTTCTCTGCTCCCAACTTTTGTATTCTACTCATCCATTAATATTATTAATGCATCTTGATTGATCAATTTCCAACTACAGAAATTGGTAGAAATTATCTATTCCCTTCCTTTTGGCTCTGATTTTTGATGTATATATTTGAATTACAGTAGTATTAGTAGGTCTTCTTTGTATACGTATGAATATTATCCTGTCACTCACAACAACAAAGATGGATCTAGAAATTGTCTTTTTAATTATGAATGAGACTCTATTTCTCTTCATCATTTCTTTTCTGACCTAGTAGATCATATGATTGTCTGATTCAAAATTTCCCATGCCAGTTCATCTCATTTTTGCCAATGTCTATTATGTCAATATTTATGTTCCTTTTCCTTCTTAACAATGTCCAATTTTCCTACATTCATACCTCTCACATTCCACATTTCAGTTTCTAGTGTCTGTTTACACTGTTCCTCCTCCTTTGTGATTCCCAATACAGGGATCAGCCTCTGGTGCTATATCTGCTAGTCTAATTTAAGTTTGCTCTATTGTGTATAGAGTTTTTGAAGGCCTTTTAAAGGACATCCAATCTTTCTCCCTAGTCTGTCGTAATTTGGATGCTCAACTCTAGAAAAAATATCTGACAGACAAGCCTTTTTACCCAAAAGAGCAGATGAAAGACCTCTCCCCATTACATAGCTAACAGACACAAAGTTAGTCTCACCCCCTCCTTCAGCAAATGCTTCATGGTCCTCCCACCCCACCTGCATCCCCTCTCTTCCCTCACCTGGATCACAAGCACCTTCTTCCTTCCCTCTTAACAATTTGGCTGCACCTTGATAGATGGTAAAAAGATTGAGTGAGGAATGGAGAGAGGGATAATTAAATATTCTGAAATACCCATTTTTCTCAATGTTAGCATAATTTGTTATTACCCATACAGTCAAATGCCTTGGCATAGTCAATGAAACACAAATAGACAGTCAGTTGGCCAGGGGATTGTCCTCCAGATTTCTTGGCACAGCTTGGTGAACACATCTAGGGCAGCATATATTTGTTGAAATATATCAGTTGACTTACAAAATTTGATCAGACACTTATTTTTGTGGTTTTTTTATATTTTAAATTTTTATTAATTTTAATGAAAGTTTACAGTGACTTAGAGTTTCCAGTCATTCACTGTTGCACTTTTCTCCCTGCCCACCCCCTCCCCCCAATTACTTTTCTCCTTGAAAAAAAAAGAAAAATTCTTCCATTGTTATGCAATCCCTCCCTCCAAGTCCACTCCACTAGGAAGCCTTCACTCTAGACTTGTGTAATGACAAGAATACCCATTCATATAATCCATTTAAATAGTGTTTTTCCTAACCTGTTTCAATGCCATATAAATCATTCCTCCTACCCCCCTTTTCCATCTTCCCTCAACCCTGATGTCAATCCCATTTTTCAGCAGTGGCCCTGTGCACTATTTGTCTTTTTGTGACTGAGATATTTTACTTAGCATAATGTCCTCCAGGGTCATCAATTGTGCATAATATTTCATGAGTTCCTTATTTTTCAATGCTACATAGTATCCCATTGTGTGAACATACCAGAGCTTCTCTATCTATTCATTTGTTGATGGGCACTTGGGTTGTTTTCAGCTCTTTGCTATTGTGAACAAAGCCACAATAAACATGGGTGTGCATGATCGGACACTTCTTTTAGATAATTTTAGCTGCACATGCATTTCAAGTAATAATACACAGAGATACTCTACCCAATTTCTTCCAGTGCTAACATCTTACAAAACTATACTACAATGTTACAACTAGTATTATTAATATTAATAGAATTAACAGACAAAAATTTCCATTACCATAAGTTTCTCTCATATTGTCCTTTTAGAAGCATAACTACCATCATCCCTGAATTTGGGGCAACCAATAACTTGTCCATGTAACTATAATTGTTTCATTTAAAAACTATTTTAATAATGAAATCACATTACATGTGATTTCTTATTCAACATAAATATCATGGAGATGAAATGAAATTTAGGAGTGTGTTAATAGCTCATTTTTTCAATTGTGAAGTAGTGATTCGCACGTAGTAAAATTTCCTTAACTACTTGTTTATTTTGGTTTAGTTACAGTTTCAAAGCCACTTTTTCTGTAATCAGGGACCAAACTACTACTACTTGGTAGCTGCATCTTTAGTTTTGTAACCAAGGAATTACCAAACTGTTCCCCAGAGATGATGTTCCATACATTCCTACCAACAATGTACAGGTAGATTTCTTTCATTTCTTCCTCACCAGCATTTAGTGTTGTCATTATTTATTTTTATGTTATCCATATTATTAAGTATGTAGTGACATCTCATTATAGTTTTTATTTCTGTAATGGTTAATTGATGCCTTGGTTGCAAAATTATTAAATAATTCAAACATTATCCAAAACATAGGCAGTATGAACACATTAGCTTCTGCAGTGTAAAAAGGAGCAGTTTGCTTCCATAAAGATGAGGGAGTTTTTCTTTTGCTTTTCAAGGAGAGGAGCAAACGGGGATGGGGGTGGGGGGAGAGGTTTGTGTGGGGAGAAGGGTGCAACAATGAATGAATGGAATTCCAAAATCTCTGTAGATATTCATTGAAATGGAAAATAAACAAACTAAATTAATTAAAAAAAAGATATACAGCTTTAGAAACCTTGTTGGCAGTTTCACCCTGCCTAACAGGATCTCTGAGGTAGAATTGATTTGATAGCCTTGGGTGATGGCTAGTGATGTGGGAAGGAGCTCTAGTAGCATAATGAGTAACACGTCAAACTCATCAACTGCTCCAAAGAAAAAAGATAGGCAATCTCTTCCCCTAAATATGTGGATGTCCAATTGCTTTGGTACCACCTGTTGAATTATATGTGCCTTCTCTATTAAACAACTGTTGCTACTATGAGTCAAGCATATTTCTGTGGATTTAGTTATGAATTCTTATTTCTATTTCTATTCCATTTATTTTACGTATAAATACTTTCACCAGTACAACAGTTATTCTTGATTATTGTTTTTAGGTAAGATCAATTGGGTTCTAGCTCAAAAAAATCCCACGAAAAACAGAACAAAACCTGCCCATGGGTAAGTCCATTGTTCTAGTCACTGTGGCAAGCTATCTTGTTAAGGATCTTCTTTTTTCACTGACTATTTAGCAAACATTGTGCTGTTATGGATGGACTGACCCCTCTGGAGAACATGTCCTAAGTATGTTAGACAAACTCTTACTGCTCTCCCTTCTAAGGAGCATCCTAATGATAACACTTCTTGATTAGAACAGTTGTATGTTGTTTTTATGAGGTGCTGTCCAGTCTGTCTACTACAACTCACTGAAATTGTACCTGAATTTTGAAACCTAAAGAGCGACAGATTTAAACCTTGTACCATCTTGTACTATCCTTGTAATCTCTGATAATGGGCTTGAGCCCATTGCTATTGTCACTGTGTCACTACAGACTGATTGAGACAATCTGATTGAGAGTTTTCGTCTCTTACATCGTTCTTCCCGGCATTTTATCTTCTCCAAAGGACTTGTCTTTCATA
>NW_006399752.1:12309534-12324687 GCF_000299155.1 Elephantulus edwardii
CCTCTCCAGCACCACAACCCAAAGGCATCAATTCTTCTGTCATTCTTAATAATTGTTCAGCTCTCTGGTGTACAGCAAATAATTGTGAAGACTATGGCCTGGATCAGGCACACCTTAGTCTCTAGACTGACATCATTGATCTTCAGTACTCTGGAGATTCCCCTGACAGCAGTTTTCCCCAATGTAATTCATCTTTTGATTTCCCAAAGGCTGGCATCAAAAGTGTTGATTGTAGGGTCAAGTAAGCTGAAGCTGTTAACAATATCAATCTCTTCAATGTTTATCATGATGCTGCCAGTCAACCCAGTGGTGAGAATCTTTGTTTTCTTGATGTTGAGCTTCCATCCATATTGAAGGTTTCGGTCTTTGACCGTCTTCATTTTATACCTATGTATTTTATTTCATATTTGGAACTAATAACTCTATTTTAAACTTTAATGTCTAATATCCAATATTAGTACATTAACGTTTTGCTGATTTTTGAATGCTGATTATGATATTTTATGACACCTCTAAACTCATTTATTAATCATAGAATTTTGTTTTTGTTGGTTTGTTGAGCTTTTATTTACAGAAAACTGTCTTGTATACAATATCTTTCTTCCAAGTATGTATGTCTTTTCAGAAATTTAATTACTACATGCCTTTACTTACATTCATTTTGCTTCTTGTATCTATAAGTCTTTATCTTTTGTCTTATTTGGGAAGTTTTCAGGCATTATTTCTTCATATGCTTTTCCAGTAGACTGAATCCTCTTCCTCTGATACACCAATGATATCAACAGTAGTAGTAGTAGGAGGAGGAGGAGGAGGAGGAGTAGGAGGAGTAGTATCTTGCAGGCTCCCTGAGACTGTTCCATTTTATTTATCTTTTAGAGTTTTTTTCCCCACCTCTTTTATGATGTTTTTAATTTTTTTAAAAAAAGTTTTCTTCATTCTTTATTTTACTTTTTGTTCAGATTGGGTAAACTTTCATATAATTTTTATAATTTCCATTTTTAAAAATATATCATTTCTGGTTCAAATCCACCAGATGCTCTTCTAAAGGAGGAAGAATCACCTTCTGTACCTGTCATATCTGATTTGACAGTACACACATAAAAAATAATAATAAAAAGAAAATTTTAAAAAATATAATTTCTGTTTCTTAGCTGAGACTTTCTTTCCTCCCCTTTATTTTAGTAATTGTGAGTACAATTACTTATTTAAACAGTTGGGTACCCTTAATGCCATCACAGTTCCTGTTGGATGTAAAGGGAGTTTGTCTGTGATGTAATGTGATGTGCTCAGCAATACTAAAGTCCTCACAATTGTACCCACAGAAAAAATAATGATAAATGGAGAAAATATTACAGCTCTGTTGGACTTAGATCCACAACCAAGACCGATGGTAACAGCAGTCAAGAAATCAAAAGATGTTTTTCACTCAGCAAGTGTACTCTCAAGGGCCTCTTTTTTTTTTTACTTTTATTAATTTTAATGAACATTTACAGAGATTTTGGATTTCCATTCATTCATTCATTGTTGCATTTTTCTCCCTGGCCAGCCCTCCACCCCCTCCACCGCCCAGTTCACTCCTCTCTTTGAAAAGTAAAAGAAAATTTCTTTCATTGGTATAAAATCCCCCCGAATCACCACCCACCCACCCCCACCGCCCCAGTACACTCCACTATGCAAGCTTGATTCTGGACTCTTGTGATAACCATGATAACCTATAATATATCGCTTTTAAATTATTCTCTCCCTCATCTGTTTCAATTCAGTATACATAATTTATCCAGTTTTTCTCAGTCTTACCCCAACCTGATGTCAGTCCCATTCTACAACAGTGGCACCATGCTCAACGACCTCTTTAAAGTGCTAAAAAGAAAGGAAGACAAGGTGCACCTGATGAAAGCCATTGTATTTTTAATTGCTTTGTATACATGTAAAAGTTGTACAATAAGGAAGAATGAAATATTGGTGCCTTTGAATTTCAGTGTTGATGAAGAGTATTGAACATGGATTGCCTTTTGAACAAATAAACCCATCTTGGAGAAATGGAACTTTGGGCATGCTGTCAAGGGTGTATCAGTACTTGGAAAAAGACATCATCGTACTTGGAAAAGTAGAGGATCATAGAACAATATTGATAATCAATGAAAATGATTGACACAGTAACTAAAACAATGAGTTTGAATATGGTGGAGAGTGAGAGGATGGTGCCAGATAGGGGAAAGTCTCCATTTAACAACAACAGTAGAGAGAAGAAGGCAGAGAGAAAGGGGAACCACCAAGAAAGAAAGACTTGGAGCAGAGAGCTCTCGTTAGATTCAGGTCCCCACTCTGATAACTTTCTTAACACAAGGGAAGACTAAACGTATGTCGATTTTCAAAGCAATGAAGCCAGACTTACAGATGTTGAAAAAAGGCAAAACCTTTCTTCAAGAGCTGACAGAGAAAGACTTCCTTTAAAGCTGGCACCTTTAATTTAAACTTTTTGCCTTCTGAATTGTTACAGAATAAACTAGTTTAGTAAAGCCATCTTCTTGTATTTTTGCACAGGTTTTTGTGTGGCATAGAATTGCTGTTGTTGTGCACCATCGAGTAAGAACCAACCCATAGCTGACTCTCCAGCAGGATTTCAGAGGCAGTTAATTGTGTGGAAGATTGCTTATCCTTTTTCTGCAGAAAAGTTTGTGGGATTCAAACTGTATGCCTGGAGGATTGAAGAGCAGCTTCTTGCCACTAGTTACCTTAATAGTAAACCCAGGAGTCCCAGTGGTTCAATGGTTAAACACTTGTATGCTACTTGAAAAGTAGGCTGTGAGAACTCACCAGTGGCTTTGGGGGAGAAAGACCTGACAATTTGCTCCCATAAAAATTGCAGCTTAGTTGTATCCTGTGGTACAACTCTGCTCTATCAAATGAGACCCCTATAAGTCAGAATTAAAGCAACAGCATACAAACACACAAACCGTAATAAAATTATGTCTTACTCCTGAGGAATTACCAGTATGTTTTCCAAGGGACCTGTACCATTTTATATTCCTACAGGCAATGTATGATGCTCTTGTTTCTCTATATCTTCACCAATACTTGTTTGTTAGATAATTTTTATTATAGCCACTTTAGGAGGTATGTTCTTGATGTTTATTTCCCTGACGATTAATGATGTTGAGGATAGTCCATCCAGGAGCTCTTTAATCATTTGTATATATTATTTGGTGAAATATCTATTCATAAGCTTTGATAAACTTTAAATTAGATTATTTTATAAGTGAATTGGAATTGGTATTTTTACACACTAGATAAAAGTTTCTCATCAAGAATTAAACTTTAAAATATATTTTCCCCACTGTATGGAGAACAGACTGAAGTTATTAAAAGTTATAGCTTTCTTGGTTCCACAATCAACACTCTTAGAACCACCAGTTAGAAAATCAAAAGACCAATTTCACTGGGAAAATCTGCTGTCAGGAACATCTCCATAAAATTGGGAAACAATAATGTCAGTCTAGAACTAAAATGTTCCTGGTTCAGGCCATAGTCTTTGTAATTACTTGCTATGCGTCAGAGAGCTGGACTAAAAATGACAGAAGAATTGATGCCTTTGGGTTTTGGTACTGGATAAGAGGGTTGAACATACCATGGTTCACCAAGAAAACAAATAGGTATGTCTTATAGAGGATGAAACTAAGTTTCCCCTTAGCAGCTAAGATTTTGAACCTCATTCTCACATACTTTGGGCACACAGCCAGAAGGGATTGGTCCTCAAATAAGGATATCATGCTTGGAAGGGTGGAGGGACAACACAAGACAGGATGACCCTGGATGACCCTGGATTGATCTCTCCTTGCAACATGTCCAAAGTATGTCAGATAAAGTTGCCGCCAAGGAGAAGCCTTGCTTCACCCTCTCCAGGAAAAACCTGTTCATTTTCTTAACAGTCTATGGTATGTTCAATACTCTTTTCCAACATCACAGCTCAAAGGTATCAATTCTCCTTCTCTTACCCCTAGTCATTGTCCATCTCTCTGATGCATAGCAAGTGATTGCAAAGACCATGGCCTGTATCACGAACACTTTATAGTCTCCAGAGTGACATCATTGCTCTTCAGCACTTTAGAGAGGTCTCTAACCACAGACTTTCCTATCACGTTATTCTATAACTTTTAATTAGTAACTTTATTTACAGTATAATTGTTGAATGTCATTAAATAAAACCAGGATTCAGATCACACACACACAAAATTTTTATGATTCCTTCAATTTTTACTAAATTAATGAAATCACCCAGTCTAATCATGCTTTCTCTTCAGTAGTTATTTAGTACACATTTGCTGGTCTAGTTATTGATGTTATTTTTTCAGTAGTTTTCTAGAAATAATCAAATTACTTAGAAATATATATCTAATAAAAATATAAATTATTTCTCCTTCTTTGATGGTATCTCTTCAGCTTTTTAAAGAACACTATTGGGAACTTGTGTCAATATATATGTATTGTAGTATAAATGCTTTATAAAAGCATGTGGTTTATGTGGTTTTTAATTTTCTTATTTTGGTTTTTGTTACTATCTCTAGATTGTCTCAACAGTCTTAAGAGATAGTAGAAAAAGTTGTTTCTCATGTACAATTATGGTATAAATGTAATTTCAATTGTCATATGTGGCCTAGGAAACAAAAGGTTGAAAAATGAGTTTATAGTCGGCATAAACATTTTTCTTTGAGAATGACCAAAATCTTGACAGTACAGTCACATTCTCCCTGAGCTGAGCTGGGACTCGGGAGTTATAAGGTGTTTTCTGTAGCACTGTCAGATGCCATTTGTTCCCTGGCATGTATACATGCCTCTAATGACGTCTTCTCATGAACCCTGGTGGGCTTCCAAACCAGGTCTCTGTCACAAACAGAGACAATAAATTCTGAAATAGTAATGAAAGTGATCAATAATCTATCATGTTTCATAGTGTTTGATTTTTAAGAAAAGTAAATGTCAACTAAACTGTTTGAAAAATGAGATGTACTCAAGAGGGAAAAATAAAAAGGTCTAAAGCTTGGAATGGGTTTCTCAAATAGGACCTGAAAATATTTCTTAAAACAGTTTTATGGAGACATAAAATTCCAGCATTATAGCATAATATGTAATACTATTTTACAGTGTAGAGTATTAGTTTAGACATTACACTTTGTCCAGTAATAGCTTATTGAATATATTGCATGTGAAAAGACAATGATAAACGTGTGGATATTAGAAAACCGAGATTTGATGGTTCATGCAGTTCCTTTCCCTGAGATTTTACAAGCATAGTTAATCAGTGTTTTAGAATAGCTTGTCCACACTTTTGTAATTTATTGATCAGGTGCTAAACAAACTACAAAACAAACAGATTAGCTGAACTCAAACAAAGTAAATTCTATTTGAGATAAAAAAAAGCTTAGTGGTTTGAGATTTCAATTGCTAAATATAATAAAACAAAGAATGTAAAGGATATTCTGATGCCCAGTCTATTCTCTAGTGATAATTTTTTCCAATACCTTAAAAATTCCTACACACAATACTTAATTCACCAATACTGTACTTACTATCAACATTTTAAATATAAAGAAAATTAAAGTACTCACTGACAGTAAGTAAGTTGTTACTCCATAAGATTTCTTCATAACACCACAGTTATAAAACAGGACTGACATAGGAGTTGGGGGAAAACTGAGAAAAGTGGATAAATAGTGAACACTGCATTGGAAAATATGAAGGAAAGAACTGTTTAAAAGGAATATGTAACTATGCATTATTTGTATGACAACAGTCCACAATAAGAGGTGCATAGCACAGTGGACTATGGGGAGCAGGGGAGAGGGAGGTAATCAATAATGAATGAATTTTTTTTAAGTGAACTGAGGTGGGTAGGAAGGAAAATGTGCAACAATGAATGAATGAAAATCCAAATTTTTTTAAAAAAGTAAAGAAAAAAGTTATGTTAGAACCAAAATAATGTAAATGTGGATAAAAATGTAAAATTATAATACATACTAATGGCCATAAGAAGTATTTAAAGATTTGTCAACTAAAAAAAAAAGAGAGAAAGTAATTGAGAAGGCAATGTTCTTTAATCTCTAGACATATCATTACTCTTTAGCATTCTGGAGAGGTCATTGACTCAATTTTCCCAATGCAACTCATCTTTTGATTTCCTGATTGTTGGTGCCATGAGTGTTAGTTCTGAATTCAAACAATATGAAATTGTTAATAACTTCAGTCTTTTCCCCACGTATCATGATACTGCTTATTGGCCCGGTTTTGAGGATTTTTGTTTTCTTGATGTTGAGATGCAAATCATATTGAAGACTTCAGTCCTTGGTCTTTTGCAGCAAATATTTCAAGTCTTCCACAGTTTTGGCAAGGTTGTGTCATTATGAAGATCTATTTGGGAGAGAGAATATATTGGACTTGTTGAGCTTTAAGATGGTATCTGTTGTTGGTGTTGTTGTTTTAGGTGCACCAAGTGGAGTACAACTCACCGCAACTCTATGAAGAGCCGACTTGAACTTTGCCCTATCTGGTGTCATCTTTATCATCTCTGACACACTCAAGCCCAGTGCTGAAGTCACCATGTCAGTCCATCTCATTGGAGGTCTTCCTGTCCTGTGCTGACTCCCCATCTTTCCAAGCATGGTGTATCTTTTCAAAGAATAGCCTCACCTAGTTACATGTCCAGTGGATGAAAGCTGAAACTTTGCCATTTTTGTCTCCAAAAATTATTATAGCTGCACTTTTTCCAAGACATATATGTTTGTTCATTTGGCATTCCAGGGGATATTCAGTATTCGTCTCCAACACCACAACTCAAATATATCAATTCTTCATCTGTCATCCTTATTGATCATCCAGGTCTCTAATGTGTAGCAGGAGATTGAGAAAACCATGGCCTGAATCAGGCACACCTTTCTCTTCAAATTGACATAATTTCTCATCAGCATTTTATATATGTCCAGCAGACTTGTCCAGGACAAAATGTCTCTTGATTTCTTGACTTCTGGTACCAAGGGTGTTGTTCATTGTTGATCCAAGCAAGATAAACCATTGACAGCTTCAGTTCTTTCTCTATATATTATAATGTTTACTGTTGATCCCGTGATGAGGATCTTGTTTTCTTGACGTTGAGATATATTCCATGCTAAAGGTTGCAGTCTTTAATCGTCTGCAACAAGTGTTTCACATCATTCTTACTTTCAGCAAGCAAAATTGTGTCATATGCATAATGCAGGTAGTTGTTGAGTCTTCCACCAATCCTGATGCTACACTCTTCATAGAGTTTGGCTTCACAAGTTATTTGCTCAGCATACAGATTGAATAAGTATGTAGAAAAGATACAATTCTGATGGACTCCCTTCCTGATTTGAAACCATGCAGTATTCCCTTGCTCTGTTCAGACAACAGCTTCTTGGTCTTGGTACAGACATTGTATTATCACAATTAAGTGTTATGGGATCCTCATTCTTCTCAATGATAACCACATTTTTTTAATGATCCACACAGTCAAATGCCTTAAGTCAATAAAGCACAAATCGACATTCTCTGCTTTCAGCCAGGATCCATCTGACATTAACAATTATGTCCCTGGTGCCACTGCCTCTTCTAAAGCCAACTTGAACTGTAATTCCTTGTCAACATATTGTTCTGATTTATAATTATCTTCAGCAATATTTTGCTTGCATGAGATATTAATGATATTGTTCAAGAAAGTCTGCATTCTGTTGGATCACTTTTCTTGGGAATGAGGACAAATATGGTTCTCTCCCAGTCAATTGGCCAGGTAGCTGTCCTCCAGATTTCCCGGAATAAACTGGTGAGCACATCCAGGGCTGCATTTGTTAGTTGAAACATGTCAGATGAAACACGTCAATTGGTATTTCATCAATTCCTGGGGCTTTATTTTTTTCTAATGCCTTCAGTGCAGCTTGAACTTCATCTCTCATTGACTTTTGTTCATAAAATTCCTGAAATTTGTCAATGTCAAGTAATTCTTTTTGGTACAGTGATTCTGAATATTCCTTACATCTCCTTTTGACACTTCCTGAATCATTCAAGATTGTATTCATATCAGCTTTCAGCATCAGGCTACCCTCAAGTAAAGTCACAGCAGAGGATAGATTCAGGAATGCTCCGTCACAAAAACTACACAGTAGTCACTAATGAATGGTGCTGTTTGGGAAGTCATCTTGTTAAAAATGTGTTCTCAATGAGAAAGTAATGTGTCTTGAAGACAGATATAAGTAAGGCACCTGAATATTTGGGGGGAAACCCCCCCCATTATATTGAGTTAATTCTGCCTCAAGGAGACTTTATGTGTGTCAGAGTAAAACTGGTGTCCCCAGGGATTTCAATGGCTGATTTTTTTTTCTCAGATAGATCACCAGGCTTTTCTTCTGAGACTTTTATGAGTAAATTCAAATTAACTAACTTTGATTACGGGCTGAGCATGTTAAAATATTTGCACCACCCAGGGATCCACACTTGGAGGATGTAAAATCAAAGGCAGAAAACAGATTCTCACTACAAGTAAGTTTAGAGCAATTTCAGAAATAATTTCTTGCAGAGAGTATAGTAAAGTAGATCCTGGGTCCATACTTCTGTATCTTTTAATAGAGAACATTTTGAGGAACATGGATTACTTCTGCGTTGGGAGGAGGAGTCAAGCCAATACTAAGCATATGTTTTCCACATAGAGATAAAGATACTGAGTGACTTAAAGTTCAGAAATTTGCACATGAAGAAAATATTAGGAAAATCAGTTGTGGAATGTATGTTGAACTCACTTCAAAACTACTACAAGAACTTAGGTCAGGAAACTATGGACTATGCCAACAGAATAAAAGACTTGGTGGGCATTGTATTAATAATGGTAGATGCAATAACTGAGAAAGCTTCCACAAGACACCAGCTTTAAATCAACTTATCATGAGGTTGTTCTAAGACCTTCAGGCCTCTGAGATTCACCACGGTAACGGAAAGAAAGCTCCAGAGTAAGTCCTTATGGGACATTGTACTACATTTGCTACTAATTTGAAGAACTTCTGGGACTGGTGAAGTCCAAAGGATCTCTCAAAAGAAAAATTGTCAGGAATTCATAAATGTTGAAGGTATTTGAGAAACAGATCTCTAACCCCATGACAGATTCACTGTGGTCCCAAATGACACTTGGCCCAACGCTAAGCAGAAGTTACCAGTCCCACCCTTTTTAGATGCTACTGAGTAACTCCAAGCTGTTTTTCCTAGACTGTGTACTTACAAGTAATTGCATCTTTGTGAACAAAGGAAAATATAAACCTGTCTGGAAGGGTTGAACTACAGGTGTTGAATTACCAGCATTTTTAGTTATAATAAGTGAGATTTATAAATGCGAATACCCAAAGTTATAGCTTCTATTATACTGTATTTCTCTGAATTTAATACACCATAATTTGTAAGAGGAACTGTTGTTTTATGTACTATTAAGAAAGAAAAACTACTACCAATGAAATTATTATATGTTATGCATTGTAAGCTGTATCTCAAGTCCAGATATGTTAAAATGTGAAGGGAAAATGTATAACTTGAAATTAATAAACTATATCTGTAACAGTAGATAACTCTCAAACCCTATCTTTACTGATAATTGAAACATTGATTATACCATTTCAAGGTAAATGTTGTCTCTTCCAGATTTTACTAAGTTTCCTTTGGATAAATAGCCAATTCAGAATTCTTCAAGAGATAGTTTTAAGATAAGGGCCTGTTTACTAAATATCAAGGATAAATATCAAGGGATGTGGCATTTTATCCTAATTCAGCCATTGTCACCTTAGCTAAAATGTAACTCAGTCTATTGTAGACATTTATAACACCATCACAGCCTTTGGTATCTTGGTCCATGCATTCTGTTCCCTCCTTAACCAAACTTCGAAGTCTCTGATCTTCCATCCATCATTGGAAAAGTTCAGGCATTCCTAACTGCTTTTCCCCTACTAAGATATCAGCCTATAAGGTGTCCCCTTTGTTTCTGCTCTTCTCTGAACTAGCGTCAAGTTTCTGCTCTAGCTTCATGCTGGACCCAGGGCTCCCTGAAGTTCCTCCAGATTGCATCCTGAGGATGAAAGTACAGATGCCTCTTCTTTAACAACCTCCAAACTTTCCTTAGATTTCAATGATTCCCTTTGATCAAAGATTTAACACAAATAATCCTGTTTTCTTTTTTTCTCAACTCCATTTGTTCCCTAGTCTATTGATTCTTTCTCCCAAAAGACAAGGCCCAAAACTGGCTAAACATTCAAGACTAACTTAATGTTTGTGCCAGAATTATAGCTTTTGATGATTTTCAGATGTCTATTTAGACATTCAAATGCCAGAAATTTGACTCTTTTATTTTTGCTCTGTGTAATCATTTTCTGTAAAGGCAGCTTATCTAGAAAGCTATTATAATATCACTAAGTACAAAGAAATCAAGGAATGAGAACAAAGGGAAGAATCTTCCTTATGATAAAAATGTTGTTTCCCAAAAAGACCTGAAGACAGTAATCCTCAACTGTCTAAATACAGAAAAGGCAACGATATATTGAATTAAATTCTCCAGGAGAAAATTTTTGAAAGAGTTCATAGGTTCAACAAAGATTGGACGTTGTTTCAATGGTGTATTCCCATCCCAAGGTTGTGAGCTGTTAAATGTAACAATCCAGATACACTTCTGTGTCTTTGTTCATGCTCTTAATTTTAATGGAAGTTTACAAATCACATTGGATTTTAATCATTCGTACACATTTTATTTTAGAACATTAATTACAATGTCTTATCAAGTCTTTCTTGTATATTGCCTTTCCATTCAGTTATTCCACCATTGTCAGTAGGAAGGAATAAAACTGAAGGTGGCCATAAATTTATGCATGAAAAGTGTATGCATTTATTAGTGAGCATTGCAGTGGTCACTAACAAGATGGGAGGAGCCAGGCCTCAGTTAATAGCTTAAAGAGTTAAACCCAAGTACAATCCAAAAAGCATCTACCACCCATAAACTGGCAGAAATCCATTTTTCAGAGATAGAGACTATGATGCTTCATCTCTTCTTTTACTCAAGCCTTTGCAATAAGTCTATGAAGTTGCTCTGACCAAAAAATTAAAATGTAGTTCTCCATCCTTCAAGTACACACTGGTCATAGAGTTTTATTTAACCAGTACAATTGTCAGAAATGTGTGCCATTTCCAAAATGGAGTCTACAGACTTTGAACTTCTACATTCTTTCCCTTGGAACTCTGTCCAGGATCATGAGAACAATCTCAGGCTAGTCTGCTCTATTATGAGTCACTCTATCAACTAATATCCCAGTCAACTCCCAGACATGAGGGAGGTCATCCAAGATCAAGTATATTCTAGTCATTCTGATGAATAATCCACAACCTCAATAAATTCAGCCAAAAAACAAATTCTGAGCTGATCTATTGACTCACAAGCAAGAATAAAGTTGTGTAGCCTTTCATTTCATATAGTGGGATAGTGTATTGTGCAGAATTAAATAAATAATTCAGAAATTAATATCTAAAATAAGAATGCTTCCTTAAAGCAGAACCATTTCCTCCATGTGTTCCTCAAACATCTACAATAAGCAAACTGGCCCTTGATTGACACATCAGTCTCTCCATCTGCAGTCTTCTACTTTTGAAATTATTCTTCTCTGGTGTGATGAGACAAATTCCTTAAGCAATTGAGCTGACATGAGTAGCAACCTGGCATGGATGATAATCTTCTGGTGGATGGAGTTATCACTGAGAAACACAAGGCTGACACACATCAGATGCACTATTTCTACACAGCTGACTTACTTGAGAAAGGAAGGACAGATAGCCTTCTGGGATCCCTTACGCTGTGAGCCCTTAAGGTCCTTTACAAGAGGTGGTGATAGGGGTGGATGGTCTCACACAAAAGCAACAACAAGGGTTCACATCTGCAGAATATTTACAAATAATAATGAAAATTACTTTTAAAAAAAGATAGACCCCCCCCAAAAAAAAGGATAGAACAACTGCTACTAACCCTAGGACTAGGGAGGAGATTTTCATATTTATTCCTGTGGAACTGGAGTGGACTCATAGCTGACCCTCCATTGAGTTTCAGAGATAGTAACTCACACAGGAAGAGATTGCCTATCTTTCTCTCAAGGAACTGCTGGTGGATTTGAACTGCCAGACATATGGGTTAGCCTTTGGATTAACAGCATACCTCCATACCAACTGGTGTTGTTAGGTGTCCTCAAGTCAACTTTGAATCATTCAGATACTAAAAAGAACACTCCGGAAACTTGCTCTCATCTGAGCCATCCTCATGATCTCTGAAATGCCCAAGCCCGTTGTTAGAATCACTGTGTTAATCCATCTGGCTATATATACACCCCTGGAAAAGACCAAATTGTTACCAAAAATTCTAACATGGTCTGGAAATAGTTATTGTTGGGAAGGGGGTAAAAAACCTTTTGTTAGAGGTCTGTGAGGGAGTAGCAAGAAAGTTGATAAAACAACTGTCTAGCTTAGAAAATAAAAGTATATTTCTAATGAACTTTTGAAAATATCAAGGAAACATGTCATAATTGTAGGTGATTCAGAATTTGTTGTTGTTGTGATGTGCTTTTGAGTCACCTGTGACTCATAATGACACTAAGTACAACAGCTCTAAGCCCTGCTCTCTCCCCGTCAATATTATTGTCTCTGCCACACTAATCCCCATTACCATAGTCATCGAATTGATCCACCTTATAAAGGGTCTTCTTCTCCTAAGCTGTCCCTCCACCTTTCCAAGGACTGGTCCCACCTTGCAACATGTCCAAAGTATGTCAAACGAAGCTTCAGAACCATGCTTCCAAGGAGCAGCCTGGCTTCAACCTCTCCAGGTCGAACTTCTTTGTTCTCCTAGCTGCCTATGGTATATTCAATACTCTTCTCCAACCCCACAGCTCAAAGGCATCAACTCTCCTTCTGTCATCCCTAGTCATTGTCCAGATTTCTGATGCATAGCAAGTAATTGCAAAGACCATGGCCTGGATTAGGTGCACCTTAGTCTCTAGCCTGACATCATTGCCCTTCAGTACTTTGGAGAGGTCTTTGTCAGCAGACTTTCCCAATGCAATTTTTCTTTTAATTTCTGGCTGTTGGTAGCAAGAGTATTGATTATAGAACCAAACAAACTTAAGCTGTTGACAATCCCAATCCCTTCACCATCTATCATGATGCTGCCAATCAATCCAGTGGTGAGAATCTTTGTTTTCTTGATGTTGAGCTTCAATTCATATTGAAGGCTGCAGCCCTTGGCCTTCTGAAGCAAGTACTTCATATCCTCCCTAGTTTCAGCAAGCAAGGTTGTGTCATCTGCATAACTCAGATTGTTGATGAGCCTTCCTCCAATCCTGATGCCACGCTTCTCCTCAAAGAGCCCAGCCTCCTGAATAATCTGTTCCAGACATAGATTGAAAAGGTATGGAGATAGAACACATCCCTGGCGTACACCCTTCCCAATTCTGAACCAGGCAGTGTTTTCTTGCTATGTTTTGATGACAGCCTCCTGGTCCAAGTACAAAATCTAAGGATCATGACAATGAAGTATTTTATTGAAGAAATTTCCAATTAAATCAATTAAACAAAATCAAAACTTCCTAGAAGAGCTGTTAATTAGTCTTTTTTTCCTAATAGCCATTTTTCCTCAGAAAAAACAAACAAGCACTTTGTTTGGACATATACAAAATTAGATGTCAAAATGTTGTGAATATAACTTAAACACAATTTTTAATGACTAATTATTTCCTCTCTAAGTAGCTTATGTAACACAAGTGTAAACTACCTTGAAGGTACTAGTGAAGCCACATTCATATCTTGGACATAATCACTAATCTGTGCTAAGATATTGGAAGATAGTTACCTGGTCAACCAACTGGAAAACATATAGCTATGATGCTACAAGCTGGACCACAGGTGTTTCAGATACCTATTTTCGCATAGAATGGAGAAGTTTCAATAAAATTCTACAATAAGATAGACTAGGGAAACAGGTTTTGTAACCAATTTTTGAAAATTAGCACCAAAAGCTCTGTAGCTTAACCACACAGAAACATAAAGTGAGTTTTTCTCTTTTTCTGCTGGTGAACCAAAAGTTTTGGTCCCTCCCCTGACTTTCCAGGGGTGTTTCTCCCTGGCTTTGCAGTGTTTCTCCCTGTTCTCTTTCTTTCTCTCTTTAACTTTTTCACATGATCTATCTCTATCTTTCACCCACCATACCTCAGTTACAATGACTTAATAAACATTTTCACTTGTCTTGCTACATTAAAAACAAACATATAAATAAAATAAATTATGTTTTTTAAAAAAGAAAGGAAATCATAAGGATCATAACAGCCATATTGCGGGAAGTAAGCCACCCAGGTCGAAAAACATTCAAAATGCATGGCTACCATGTTCAAGGAACTTGAACATACCAGTCATTGTGAATATGGTACAAGAACAGTTGACATTTTCTTCAGAACTGATTCAATAGTAGCTAGTAATATGAGTACCAACAACATAGGGACCTCTGGTGGCATACATAGACTATTGAGAACACTTCTCTAACAACACAAACCCATTAATAGCTCCATAGTAAAGAGATGAGCAAGCTCCTCCCATGCATTTCCAACTGGAGGGTCAGTTATGAGTTGGTTGCAACCTGATGGCAATGAGTGAATGAGGGAAGGAGCATCACTCTGGCACAAAATTAAATTTAATAAATATTCATCCAATGTACATATCTCTCTCAAATCACTCATTGCTGTGCAGTCAGAAGTGACTCATAACCAGCTGATCCTCCACAGGATTTTGGAGATAGTAAATTGCACAAGAGGAAATTGCTATTCTTAGGAGATGCTTGTGGTTCAAACAGTGAGAAAGGCTCCACCCTTGGGTTAGTGTGACTCCCTGAGGAGCAGGCCACCAGAACTCACTTAAAGCTACGCTACGTACATTAAAACTAGAATGAACCACGAGGGTCTGTAACCTCATGAAGCTTAAATTCTAATTTTCTTCCTCATTTGTGGAGAAACTGGAACCCTGATTCACTGTTGGTGGGAGTGTAAAATGGTGCAACCCCTGTGGAAAGCAGTATGGCGCTTTCTCAAAAAGTTG
>NW_006399752.1:12327422-12328067 GCF_000299155.1 Elephantulus edwardii
ACTGAACAGCACATAACAACAACAACAACATCACAGATGAAGAGCTCACAGGGAAGTTCTAAAATTAATCTATTTCTTCAGTGTCTTCATTGCCAGCTAGCTGATATAGAATATATGATTTGTTTAAAAAAATAGTAATATCCACAAAAATAAACAAAACTTCAACAATCCATGGTTTAGAATTTATGTTATTCCTGTATACTTCAATTTCTTGAAATTTCACTTGCAACAACTAACTGAAGAAGTAAATGCAATTCTTCCTTGAGGACTATTGGTATTTTATTTTAATTTGGGACAATCTATATCATATCTTTAAGGAAAACCATATACATAAAATGGGACTTGAAGAAAAGGAGTGTACATTATGTGATCTACAAAATAAAGTAAGAACCCTTTGATCACAATGATTCAATAAAATTTCAAAAAGAATAATCAATAGGATAATTTCCTTGACTTCTCTTTCACTTCAAATGAACTATTGACTGCATTAGTAACAGGAGCGAATTCCTTGCTGGTCTTAAGAACTAGAATCTGGTTTTCATGTTTTGCCAGTCAGGAAAACAGTTACAGTGCCATAATATCATGTCTAAAGTTAGAATGAAGAAAAGAGTAAAAATATTGAGTATATTTATTGAAAAACGGAAT
>NW_006399752.1:12328532-12331973 GCF_000299155.1 Elephantulus edwardii
TGATTACATTTCATCATCAAAGTGACACTCTTTCTCACTGGTATCTCTAATTCCTTTATTAGCAATCACTCTTTTGGATCCAGTAAGAGTTCTCATTCTAATTCACCGGGTTTTTTTGTGAACTAACTTCTTGTTACTGCTACAACCTGTAAACAAGCTAGTAGGTATGTATTGTATCCCTGTCTACTGACTCCCCAGCAGGTTTCAAAAGCTGAAAATCTCACTCTTTACCAGTAAGCTACTGGAGGGGTGTATATGTGTGTGTGTATATATTTTTGAGAGTGTGTGTAAGTTTGTTTATGTATGTTTATATATGTAGCTCAAGTGACCTAGTGATAAGAAGCTTCGGTGCATCCCCAAAGGCAGACGATTTGAATCCACCAGCTGTTCCTCTGGAAGAGGATGGTTGATATCCACACATGTGGTGAACTTCTGAGAACTCACTGGAGGGTGAGCTATGGGTAAGTTTCAACTCTACCATACACAACAACAATGTACATGTATATATGTAAATATATATGTTGCTGCCATGTACTGTCAAGTCAGAAATTATCCGTAACTGACCCTTAGTGGGTTCTGAGAGGCAGTAAATTGCACAGGAATTTTCTCCAGCTGGTGGATACAAATTGCATACCTTTGCATTAACAGTGCAATTCCTTAGCACTAAGCTACCAAAATTCCCCATGTATGTGTAGATACATAGATAGATAACACATCACCGCTTATACATGTGGATGTAATCTCAATTGTGAATAGAAATCTCTTTGTTATAAAGAGGTCACTTCATTGACAGATATTTCTTAAGCCATCCACTTTTTGAGATATAAAAGATCAGACACTGAAGAAACGAACTACAAATAGAAAAGTTAAATGCCACAAGGAGATTACTGAGGAACCTATAAATATAAACTGAAAAAAAGACAAAGAGTTTCCTCATGTTAAAAATCACATTAAGCCAGTCATAGACATTGATGTTTCTTTAATAAGCAATTTTAAAATCAGAGTAATTTTAAAAAGAGAGTCAAAATTATCCCAAATATTCAAGAACTTCCAAAGATCCTTATATCCCCTGTGAATAACCATGGAAATGGAGCTAGGAAAGTGTTTATATAGTTAGAGTTACCTCTAAAACAGTTTCCAGTCTGACCTTGGAGTTCATTTTCCAAAACTGAGTAAATTCAGATTCACAGCTGACTCTCCAGGGGGTGACTAGGGCTTTAAATTGCAATGGAAGAGACTGCCCATTCTTCTCCCTCAGAGCACTTAGTGGATCCAAACTACTAGAAAAGTGCATAGTAACACAGCTGTCTATGCTCTCTACCACAAAAGTGCCCTCAAAATTAACTGCTGCTATAGTGTCATAGTATCAGAACTGGCTCATAGCTGACATTCCAGCATGTTTACAGAGGCTGGAAATTGCAAGGGAGAAGACAGCTCATCTTTCTCCTGCTTCCTGTGCAGCAGCTGGTGGACTAGGCCAACTATACCAATATTTCTATTGTTGTTGTTCTGTACCATCAAGTCAGATCTAACCCATACCTGACCCTCCAATAAGTTTTCAGAGGCAGTTTAATCAGATGGGAGGAGATTGCCTGTCTTCTCCCTTGGAGCAGCTGATGGATTTGAACTGTGTGCCTTTAGGATTGCAGGGAAGCTCCTTACCACTAGGAACCAGTAGTTTCAAGGCTTAATATACACAAGAATATTCAGGATAGCAATGGCCTGGGGAGGCCATTCCAATACCAAGGATCCCAGAAATCTAGGTTCCAGAAGAAATAACTCTTTTTCTCACCTAAGAGCTAACAGAGAGAAAGATTTCTCTTTGACCAGATGCACTAAATTTGGCCTTTTATCATACTAAACTATGAGGAAATAAATTTGTCTTTGTTAAAGCCTCACACTTGTGGTATTTCCATTACAGCAGCACTGTTGTTGTGTGCCAGCAAATCAGAACCAACTCAGAGGTGGCTCTACAGTCACTTTTCAGAGACAGTAAATCACCCAAGAGAAGATTGCTTATCCTTCAGGAGAGCAGCTGGTGGATTCTAACCACATGCTTTTGACACTGGAGCATAGCTTCTTACCGCTAGACCATTGTAACTCCACAGCAGCACTAGGAAACCGAACTGCGTGGTTTGAGCCCACCAACTTCTCATAGGAGGCAGATGTGACAGTCTGCTTCCACATAGATTTCCAGCCCTGGCAACCCTACCAGGCAGTTAAACTCTGTGATACAGGGCCACTCGCTAAGAGTCAGTCAACTTGACTGCAATGGGTTTGGTTTAGTTTTGTCATTGAATGGATTCCTACTCATGGTGATTCCTTTTGTGTTATAGAACTTAACTCCATGGGGCTTTCAGTGGCTCATTTTCCAACTAGATTTCCAGGCTTCTTTCCCAAGGTGACTCTGAGTTGGACCCCAAGCTCTAAACTTTTGACTGGAACTCTAGAGGATTACTAGTTTTCACTACCCAGAAACTTCATAATACCCTTTGGCGTATTTTAATTTATGTGTTAATTCTCTTAAGATCTTTCTGTGCATGCTTGGATCAGCATTCTTAAATGATTGATTAAAATGAAGATGATTTGGAAAATTAGCACAGAAAATTTACTATATTTTGGAAGAGAAAAATAAACTAACTTGCAAGGTCATGTTACCCATGTCTCCCCCTTTCAATACATGGATTTACTCCATTTCTAATTATAAAACCATCAGGAAATATTAAGCAACACAATTTGAAATCTAATCATTTATGTATGTATGTATGTATGTATGTATTTATTTATTTCTAATTTTTTTTTATCTACTCATTCTTAACATCTATCCTTGATGGGAAATTTTTCATCTAAGTAATAACTTTTCATTTAAGAGCCTAATAAGTCAATATATCCATCAACAAAATTTGATAAGTATTTCTCAGGAACAGATCTGAGGCCTTGAACACTAATGAGCAAAGACCAGATGAGTTGTGGGAGGATATCAAGGGTATCATCCAGGAAGAGTTCAAACGTTCACTGCAAAGATAGGAAAGGAAGAGAAGACCAATATGAATGTCAGAAGAGACTCTTAAAAATGCACTGAAGCGCAGAGAAGCCAAAGCACATGGAAGAACTCAAGATACCAAAAAGTTGAATAGAAGATTACAAAAGGCAGAGCAAGATGACAAAGTAAAATATTACAATGAAATGTGCAAGGAGTTGGAGTCAGAAAATCAAAAGGGCAGAACTCACTCAGAATTTCTTAAGCTCAAGGAACTGAAGAACAAATTTAAACCTTGAGTTGCTTTAATCAAGGATGCTTTAGGAAGAATATTAAATGATCCAGGAAGTATTAAAAGAACATGGAAAGAATATACTGAGTCATTGTATCGAAAGGAATTGGCAGACACAGAAGAATTTCATGAAACAACATATGAGCAATAGGCTATGGTGATGAAAGAA
>NW_006399752.1:12334190-12336575 GCF_000299155.1 Elephantulus edwardii
ACAACAACAACTAGGAAATATTAACATTTACTAAGCTTTTTCAATATTTACTATACACATAAGAGAATATGACATTAGTGGCCCTGGCCCTTAAAGGGCCCCCTTTTCCTTGAGGGAAACAAATATACAAATATTAAGGAATTCTGTGACAAATAAAGCAGAAGAAGAAAGAAAATGTTATCAGAGAAGGCTAGAAATACTGCCTAAAACTGGGACAGTGGAAAGATCTTGTAAAGAGGGTAAAATGTGCTGAAAATATTATTCCATGTCTAAACAGGACAGGAATGAATAATGCAACGTGTGCTCTATGAAAAATCTGATTCTCAGGAGAGAAGAGTTTGAAAGCACTAGAGTGGGCCACCAAAGTGCAGTGATGGTGTGAACAAATTATTACAGCACCATGGGGCGGGGGGACAAGTACACAGAGCTGGTTCTCCTAAGTGTGAGAGGCTCTCGCCTTGAATATACGTTAGTGTCACCAGGTCACACAGGAGTGAGAGTATCCCATATAGAGTTAGTGTGTTATAACTACCGTACAAGATGGTCCTGGTTTTCACAGGTACAGACAGTGGTGGGGAGTTCAAAAACAAGGACAGAACACAGCAATTCATTACTCTCACAGGAATGCTACTTTATAACTTTGAAGGCAGCTGTTGAATCCACTCTCAATTTCACATTTCCTGGGTTTTATGTGCTCTTTGTTTCATCCCTGTTGTACATGAGCCCTCTCAAGTTCCTTAAATTTGTGTGGTGTCTAAAATTCTAACTTCCCAGAATTTCATAATCAAAGTCTAGCCAGTCACGGCCTCCCAAATGCTATGTTATACACATTTGTGTATCTTTTGAAACTGTCCTCTACTGGGCAAAAGCAGAGAACATCTCAGTTTCCAGGAAGTGTGTGATTTTACTTTATGCAAGCAGGCAATTAATCTACATTTACAATTATTAATACAGGCAGATCGTTGTTCTGACAAGCCCAGACTGCATCATAGCCTATAGCCACTGCCACAGCCTCGAAGCATTATCAAGCCAAGTGAGAAGATACTTAGTCACCATGAACTCTGGCTTAAAACCGCCTCACAGGAATGTGTAGTCATCACCACTGTCTAGGGTAATTATATTATCTGCTTGAGATTTGATTTTGCTCAGAAAAACATCTGCTTAGTAATCTAATTCATCAGAAAACTGTGGGTCAGGATGTTGCAGCAGAACTTCATTGGAATTATGATCATCTCCTTTCTGTACAGGGGTGGTTTCCTCCAGGGAGGTCCAGGGCTGCAGTTTCTGATATCTTTCTACCAGATGGTAACATTTCTCCTTCCTGCCCTAGAAAGGAAGACATCACCTAGGGTGAAGCAGTCAGTGGGTTCCTCATCAGGTACCTAAAAAACAATCACTTACTGTAAATATTTACAATAAAGTTACTTTAATGTACATGGATCTAAGTTATCTTCTAAGATGGTTTCTTAGTTCATCTACTAATTCAAGAAATCTTGACAATAAAAGGGAGAACCAAGGAATAGATACAAAGAAAAATAAAACAGCACCTTTTAATATAGGAGAAACAATGAATTAATGTGTAATATAATGTGTTACTGTTATTAGGTGCTATCAAATCAGGTTACATCATAGCAACCTTTTGTACAACAGAACAAAATAGCTACATACAACAGAACTAAATATGGTACCATGTTTGGATAATCATTACTAGGTCCAGATAAATCATTATAATCACTGTGTTGGTAGCATGAAGATCTTCTTCTTTTCTGCTGGTTTTCTACTTTACCAAATGTAATCTTTTCCAGAGTCTGGTTCTTCCTGATAAGATGACCAAGGTACATGAGGAATATGGCTATGTTTGCTTTAAGGGAAGAGCACTTTTATTTTACTTCTAAGAGAGATCCAAGAGCTGGAAAATGACCAAGAATAACAGAAAAAGAACTAATGCCCTTGAGTTGTGGTGCTGGAGAAGAGTATTGAATATACCATGGACTGCCAAAAGAACTAACAGCTCTTACCTAGAGAGGGTGAAACCAAGCTGCTCCTTGGAAGCATAAATTTTGAGATTCTGTTTCACACACGTTGGGCAAGCAGCCAGGAGAGACCAGTCTTCGGAGAAAGACATCATATTTGGAAGGGTCGAGGAACAGCACAGGAGAGAAAGACCCTGATGATATGGATTGACAAAAACTGGAGTAATAAGGGTAGCTCTGTCAGAGATGGATTAGCTCAGGATAAAACACGATTCAGAGCTATTGTGCATAAAGTTGTTGTGAGTCATACTTGACTCCATGGCACGTAATAACAACAAGAAGACAAATCTGTTCATTCTTCTGACAATTCATGATGTATCTCATATTCTTCACCCATATTATAATCAAAAGA
>NW_006399752.1:12338415-12339922 GCF_000299155.1 Elephantulus edwardii
ATATTCTATATGTCCCTGGCATGGCAGAATGTCAATGGGCATAGAATGGGAATATGGCAAACAAGGTTAAGTGTGGAAGGAGATGATTAAGTCTCCAATTAGCCGTATGCTAAATGTGCTGCAGGCTATGGGAAATAATTTTTATTTTAGGCTAAATATGATGAGAAATGTGTAGGATTGATAATATGGTTTGAGGAAAAGAGAAGATTCAGAAATTATTGCAACATTTTTATCCTGAGATACAGAACAAATAGTGCTGTTTACTGAAATGAGGAAGGTCAGGTAGCCAACATAAATCAAAATCCACATTTTACAGTTCTGTTCTGAACCCAGTTGTACATGCAGTAGTCCTTCCTCAGAACTACTCAAAGCTAGTTCAAAGCCTACAAGGTAAAGGGTACAGCCTCCCGATTTTCAGGTTAGTCCCAGACATTAGACATCCTTTGATAAGGACTCAGCTTGGTCCTTTAATAAGGATTCAATTTGGGAGACTCTGTAGCTCCCTCATTTCTGATCTACTGACTTCCACTACTCCCTTGGGCTCAATAATTTGCTAGAGAAATTCACATAACTCACAGGAAGCATGATACTTATTATTTCAGCTTTACTAGAATCCCAGAACCCTTAATTGTCCTCATGTGAAACCTATACCTTGACGAAAAAGTTGTTGTGGGAACAGAGCAAGAGAACACTACAGGATTTGAAATTTAAAAAGGCATGTGTCAAGCTTTTAATAATTCTCTACATATCACATGCAAGCAAGATTCTGCTGAAGATTATCTAAAAACAACTGTAACAGCACATCAACAGAGATCTGCCTGAAGTGCAGGCTGGGTTTAGAAGAGGCCGTAGTACTAGGGATATTATAACTAATGTCAGATGGCTGTAAGCAGAGAATACCAGAGGAATGTCTGTGTTACATTGACTATACAAAGGGATTTGGCTATGTAGATCACAACAAACTGTGGCTAACTCTGAGATGAATGGTAATCCCAGAACATTTGTGCTTATATGAAAGCTATACTTGGTCCTGGAGGCAGTTGTCAGAACAGAGCAAGGAAACATTGTATGGTTCAAAATCAAGAAGAGAGTGACCGGGGATGTACTCTGTCACCATACCTTTTCTTTTTTTTTTTTTCAATGACCAAAACAAATCTTTATTTTTGTGTAACTGTATAAATGTGATCCAATGTGTCCACCACAAGGTTTTCAGAAAGAAACATGCTATAAATAAGCAAACGACATCTGCTCACAAATGTGTATGGACTCCTCAGATGTCGCATCAAGACCTCTACTTACAGACCACTCACAGTAGGACATTTTTTAGTATTAAGTGTAGCATGATGTTAAGCCATTGCAGCTTTTGCACATACATGTTGCACTTCTGGCTGATAATGCAGGAAATTTTGCAGCAGTATACTGTGAAGCAAGGTTGCATCCACCACTTTAAATGGCATCAATATCAATGTCATCATCCTTGTTGTCAGACTTCACAGTTTCAACTTTA
>NW_006399752.1:12340710-12357343 GCF_000299155.1 Elephantulus edwardii
GGGGAGGGCTGATGTCATGTGGAGGTGGAGGTGGTGGCGTCTCACTGCTGGACACAGAGCCGTTCTCCTTGTCCTTGCCCTTTCTGGTTTTCTTTTCCTTTTCTTTCTTGGCTGTGCCACTGTCACTATTCTCAGGTGGGTTTTTGAGAATGAAAGTGCAGAGTTTATGATGTGTGTCAAGCATGCCTCTGTAGCCACAGACTTTACAAGAATTCCCTATTGTTTGTTTCTTTGGATTGACATGCAGATCTGTTTCAGGATTCTCGCACTCAGGACAGAGAACAAATTTTTTAATAAATCCGTCCAACATGTCTTGCAGCTTGTTCGCCTCATGAGATCCATTGACAATGTAGCGGTCATTCTTAACATCAAACTGGATCTGTGCTCCTAGCTCATAACCAAAATATTTGGTGGGATACGTTGGAGGCCGATTAAGCGCCTTTGCAACGTCAACCATGTTGACTATAACTGTCTTGATTCCATTTCCTTTACCCTCAACCTTGGCAATCAGACGGGGCATCTTGTAGCGATAGAACTGGTCTGACACACTGCAGTTGACGTTGACAGACATTTTGGCTTATTAGTAGCTTTATCAATAAGATGAAGAGATCTTTGATTGCAACTTTTTGGTATCTTCTGTCTGGAGAAGAAGGGATGACATAAACGACTGCAAGAGTTCTCGGTCTCTGACATGAAAAAGTCTTGGCCGCCGAGGCTGGAATCGTCTTGCGTGCAGGCTATGTTTCCCCAATACAGGTACCAGTGACTGCGCAACAGCTCGTTTTCGTAAAATAAAGACATAAACCCAACGCTGCTCTCCCGGGACTGGGATGAAGTGCGGCGCATGGTCACCGGGTCCGAGACGGAGGCAGGTGGGCAGGCGGGCGAGAGCGGGCGGGCCACCGAGCTCAGGAGGAGTCCCAGCGACGTCCGGGGTCCACACCCGTCAGCGCCGGAGCTGGCGACCTCTGAAATGTTCTCGCTCTGACTCCACCATATCTTTTCAATCTATATGCACATCACATCATCAAGGATGCTGGGCTGCACGAGGAGGAATGTGGCAACAGGATTGGAGGAAGACTCATCAACAACCTGTGTTATGCAGATGACACAACCCTGTTTGCTGAAACTGAATAGGACCTGAAGCTCTTATTGCAGAAGGCCAAGGACTGCAGCCTTCAATATAGATTGAAGCTCAGCATCAAGAAAACAAAGATTCCCACCACTGGGCCAATTGGCAGCATCATTATGAATGGTGAAGAGATTGAGATTGTTAACAGTTTCAACACTCTTGGTACCAGCAGCCAAGAAATTAAAAGACGAATAGCATTGGGAAAATCTGCTGTCAGAGACCTCTCCAAAGTACTGAAGAGCAACGATGTCAGTCTGGAGACTAAGGTGCACCTGATACAGGCCATGGTCTTTGCAATTACTTGCAATGCATCAGAAATCTGGACAATGATTAGGGGTGATAGAAGAAGACGTGATGTCTTTGAGCTGTGGTTCTGGAGAAAAGTATTGAATATACCATGGACTGCTAGGAGAATGAACAAGTTTGTTCCTAGAAAGGGTAAAGCCAGGTGCATCTTGGAGGTAAAGATTTTGAAGCTTCATCTGACATACTTCGGACATGTTGCAAGGTGTGATCAGTCCTTGGAAAAGAATGTCATGCTTGGAAGGGTTGAGGGAGAGCAGAGGAGAGGAAGACCCTCAATGAGGTGGATTGATTCAGTGACTACAGTAATGGCAATAGGTGTGTCAGAGACAATAAGATTGGCACGAGATAGAGCAGGGTTTAGGGCTATTGTACATAGGGTCACTATGAGTAACAGGTGACTCGACGGCACATAACAACAACATACTCAATTTATAAGCTGAACAAATTATTCAAGAAGCTTGACTTTTTGAAAAAGAATATAGCATAAAGATTGGAGGAAGATTTCTCAAGAACCTTAAACATGCAGATAAGATAACACAACCTTTCTTTGCTGAAAGTGAGGAGGGCTTTAAATTCTTGCAGCAGGGGATCAAATATTGCAACTTTTAATATAGATTACACCTCAATGTCAAGAAAATAAAAATTATGACCACCGAACCAATTGGCAATATAATAATAGAAAAAGATTGAAACTGTCAATGGCTTTATCTTACTTGGATCCAAAAATCAATACATTTAGTACTAATAGGATATCAGAAGGTGGGAAACTCTGCAGTCAGGGATTTCTCCAAATTACTGAGGAGCAATGATGTTCATGGTCTTCTCAATCACTTACTATATAGCTACTGAGAGCTGAATAATAAAATAAGGATGACAGAAGAATTGATGTCTTTGGACATCATTGGAGAAAAGTACTGGATATTCTATGGGCTGCCAAAAAATAGGTACATCTTGAAGAATGTGCAGCCAGAGCACTCCTTGAAAGTGTGGCAAAGTTTTGTGTCGCTTACTTTGTGTATGTTGGTAAGAAAGGCTATTCCGTGGAGAAGGACATTATGCTAGGAAAGGTGGAGACAATGAAGGTGAGGAAGACTCTCAACCAGATAGATTGATTCAGTAACTGAAGCACTGGGCTCAAGTGTGTCAGAGATTGTGAGGTCAGCACAGGATAGGACAGGACTCAGACCTGTTGTTCATGGGGTCATTGTTAGTCATACTTGACACCACTGTATTTAACAACAGCACAAGGTATACAAAACAAAATCAACACAAAGGAAAGATTCACAGAGCAAGGTCTGGGGGCTTTCATTATGGAACTTCCATGTCCCCAAGAAGGCATGTTATCTTTCAAAGGTAGTTGTTGTTATGTGCTGCCAAGTCACCTGTAATCCATAGTGACTAGGTACAGCAGCTCTGAACCCTGCCCTGTGCTGAGCCAGTCTCACTAATTCCGGCACACCAATCTCCATTGCCCGTCACTATATAGTTCTTTCTCATCCAAGGTCTTCCTCTCCTGTACTTTCCCTCCACCCTTCCAAGCATAATGTACCCAAAATACGTGAGATGGAGCTTCAGAATTAGAGCTTCCAAAGAGAGGTTTTGTTTCCCCCTCTCCAAGACAGACCTATTTGTTTTCTTGGCAGTCCATGGCATGTTCAGAGTCTTCTCCAGTACCACAATTAGAAGGCATCAATTATTCTGCCATCCTTAATCACTGTTTAGCTCTCTGATGCATAGCAAGTAATTGCCAAAACCACGGCCTGGATTAGGTACAGCTTAGTTTCTAGACTGACATTGTTGCTTCTCAGTGCTCTGCAAAGGTCCCAGACAGCAGATTTACCTAATGCAACTCATCTTTTCATTTCCTAACTGCTGGTGTTAAGTGTTGATGGTGGAGCCGAGCAAGCTGTAACTGTTAATAATCTCAATCTCTTCTCTGTCTTCCACGGTGATGCCAATGGGCCCAGTGGTGAGAATTTTTGTCTTCTTCATGTTGAGCTTCAATCCATATTGAAGCCTGAAGTCCTTTACCTTTGGCAGCAAGTGCTTCAGGTCTTCTTCAGTTTCAGCAAGGAGGGTTGTGTCATATGCATAATGTAAGTTGTTGTCCTCATTCCTCCTTATAAATCCCTGCTTCATTAATTATCTGTTCCACATATAGATTGGACAGGTCTGAAAACAGGATGCACAGCTGATGCACTCCTTTCCTGATTTTGAACCATACAGTGTGTCCTTGCTCTGTTCTGAGGACTGCTTCCTGGTCCAAGTGTAGATTTTCAATAAACATAATCAAGTGTTCTGGGATTCCTATTTACTTCAAGGCTAGCCACAATTTGTTGTGATCTACACAAATGCCTTTGCATAGTCAGTGAAACACAGCTAGACATTCCTCTGGCACTCTCTGCTTTCTGCCAAGATCTAACATTGGCAATAATGTCTCTAGTGCCACAATCTCTTCTAAACCCAACTCATATTTCTGAGAGTTCTCTGTTGCTGTGCCATTCCAGTCATTTCTGGATGATCTTCAGCAGGGTTTTTGCTAGTGTTTGATATTAGTGATTTGTTGTTGTTATGTGCCATCAAGTCACTTGCGATTCATAGCAACCCTATTTACAAGAGCCCTAAAACCTGTTCTATCCTGTGCCAACCTCACTGTCTCTGACACACCTACTCCCATTACCCCAATCATTGAATGGTCAATTTCATCAAGGGTCTTCCTCTCTTACATTGTCCCCCCACCCTCCCAAATGTGATGTCCCTCTCCAAGACTGGTACCTCCTTGCAACATGTCCAAAGTATGTCAGATGAAGCTTCAGAATCCTTGCTTCCAAGGGGCAACCCTGTTTTACCCTATCCAGGACAAACCTGTTTGTTCTATTAGCAGTCCATGGGACATTCAACACTTGTCTCTAGCACCACAGCACAAAGGCATCAGTTCTTTCTATCACCCCTAGTCACTGTCCAGCTCTCTGACGCATAACACGCAATTGCATGTATGACCTGTGACAGGAGTACCTTAGTCTCCAGTATGACGTTGTTGCTCTTCAGTACTCTGGAGAAGTCCCTAAAAGCTGATTTTTCAAATGTAATTTATCTCTTGGTTTCCTGGCTGCTGGTACCAAGAGTGTTGATTGTGGAGCCAAGCAAACTAAAACTGCTAACAATCTCAACCTCTTCATCATCCATAATGATGCTGGCAATTAGCCCAGTGGTGAGAATGTTTGTTTTTCATGATGCTGAGCTTCAGTCCATATTGAAGACTGCCGTCCTTGACCTTCTGCAGCAAATGTTTCAGGTCCTCCTCAGTTTCAGCAAGCAGAGTTGTGTCATCTGCGTAACACAGGTTGTTGATAAATCTTCTTCCAGTCCTGATGCCATATTCCTCCTCGTACAGACCAGCCTCCTTGATGATGTGGTGTGCATACAGATTGAAAAGGTATGGAGACAGAATACATCCCTGGCAGACACCCTTCCATATTTTGAACCATTCAATGTTTCCTTCCTTTGTCCTGATGACTGCCTCTTGTTTCAAGTATTAGTTTCATATAAGCACAATCAAATGTTCTGGGATTACTATTCTTCTCAGAGTCAGTCACAGTTTGTCGTGATCCACACAGTCAAAAGCATTTGCATTGTCATTGTAACACAGATAGACACTCCTCTGATACTCTCTGCTTTCAGCCAAGATCCACCTAACGTTAGTATAATATCCCTAGTACCACGGCCTCTTTTAAACCCAGCTTTCACATCTGGCAGTTCTCTGTCAACGTGCAGCTCCAATTGTTTTTGGATTATTTTCAGCAGATTCTTGCTTGCATGTGATATTAATGATATGGTTCAATAATGTCCACATTCTGTCAGGTTGCCTTTCTTTAGAATAGGAAAAATATCAATCTCTTCCAGTCAGTTGCCCAGCTGGCTGTCCTCCAGATTTCTTGGCATAACTTAGGTCAGCACATCCAGGGCAGCGTCTGTTTATTGAAATATGTCAATTGGTATGTCATAAACTCCTGGAGCCTTGTTTTTTGCCAATTCTTTCAGAGCAACTTGAATTTCCTCCTTCATCACCACAGACTCTTGCTCATACATTGTTTCATGAAATTCTTCTGTGTCAGACAGTTTCTTCTGGTACAGTGACTCTATGCTCTTTCTTTCCATCTTCTTTTAATGCTTCTTGGATCATTTAACAATATGCCCAAAGCATCCTTGAGCCACACATGGCTTGAATTTGTTTTTCAACTCCTTCAGCTTAAGAAATGCTGAGTGAGTTCGGCTCTTTTTATTTTCTGACTCCAGCTCTTTGCACATTTTGTTATAATACCTTGCTTTGTCATACTGAGCTGCCCTTTGAAATTTTTTTGTTCAGCTCTTTATAATTTCTTGATTTATTGCGTTAGCTTTGGCTTCACAGCACTCTAATATAATATTCAATTTCATCTGACATCCACCTTGGTCTTTACCTCCTCTTTAGCCTTTGTAATGATCTTTTGCATTCTTCAAGGATGATATTCTTGATATCCTCCCACAGCTCATTTGGTCTTCGCTTATTGGTGTTCAAGGCCTCAAACCTGTTCTTGAGATAATTTTTAAAGTAAAATTTTGGTTCCTGTGGGTTTGATTTTATTTTTTTTAACTTCAGTTTGAACTTTCATATGAGTAGTTGGTGGTCTGTTTCACAATCAGCACCTGGCCTGGTTGTCACAGCTGATATTGAATTTCTCTAGAGATTCTTTCAACAGATGTAATCTATTTGATTCCTATGCATTCCGTCACATGAAATCCATGTGTATAGCCTGTGTTTCTGTTTCTTATAAAAGATATTTGCAATTAATAAATCACTGAATGTGCAGAATTCTATCATTCTGTCTCTAGCCTCATTTCTGTCACCACGTCCCTCTTTTACAACTATTGATCTTCCTTCTTTGTTCCTAACTTCTGCATTCCAGTCAATGGATCTTGATTGCATGTTCAATCTATTTTTGACTGCAAAAGTTGGTAGAAATCTTCTATTTCCACCTCTTTGGCTCTGGTTGTTGGTGCATATATTTAAATGATGGTGGTATTCACTGGACTTCCTTGTATGCATGTGGATATTATCCTGTCACTCACCACACTGTATTTCATAATGGATCTAGAAATGTCTTTTTAAATTATGAAAACAACCCCATTTTTTTCTCACTTTTTCATTCCTGGCACAGTAGATCATATGATCATCTGATTTAAAATGTCCCATGCCAAGCTATCTCACTTCACCAATACCTAATATGTCAATTTCCACACTCTGTCAGGCCACTTTTTTTTCCAATGGGAATAAATATGGATCTCTCCAAGTTTTTATTCCAAAGGTAAGTCTTATTTCCACCAGTAAATTAATGGAGATTAAATGTCCAAAGATTTTATTGACGATTTTCACATTGTCATGATGAGGTTACTTTTTGTGATATTACCATGAGTAGTGATCACAAGATAGACCTCTCTGAACAGACCACCTCCATGTCAGAGATGTCTCACCAGAATAACCTGTCTGGTCTGGAGTCCTATGAAAAAGTTCTGGATATTGTCTTTTAGAAACTTAGATCAAAGTTCAAATTCTCTAGTTTAGGTGAAATTTTCAGTCTTACACCTGGTTAACAAGAGGAGAGGAGAGGGAATTAAGAATGAAAACGAGTGCTTAGTCCACATCATGGGAATAACTATTGGCTCTTATGCTCTTTACCCTTTAGGGCTTTCTCCCAAATTTGCATGCACAATCAACTTCCAATTATTTCTGAGAAGGGGAATGAGAAGAGTAATCCAAAAATCATTTTCATGTTCTACAGAGTTCATTTCAAATTCCTTTTTGAAGTATATAAAATTTAGAAGTTTCCCAAGTTTCAAGTTTACTTCCTTCTCCTACAGCGCCATACTAAATGGTGAAATGTTCTTCTTAACTTTCATTCGTCAACTCCAATTCACAGTACATGTGTCTAAGTTGAGTAGAAGGAAACATTGCCTGGTATCTCACCAGCCTGAAAATGACTTTTGTGTTTAAACCCGTTGTTGGACCCACTATGTCAACCTATCTCATGAAAAGTTTTCACTTTTTCATTAATTCTTTAGTAGGCATGATGTTTTCCTTTAAGGATTAACTCCTCCTGGCTATTTCCCAACTAAATCTGCATAAAACCAAATAACAACCCCCAAAAACCTTTGTTTTGACTCAGATTTCCTCTAAAGAGTTGTGTTTGGTGTTTTCCTATACCAACACATGACCAAGAAAAATATTACATATCAATTATTTAGGGGACTCTGATGGCCTGGTGGTAAGAAGGTGCACTACAGTGGTGGGAGTCCACCATTGGATTCCATGTCACCCCACTGAACAAAGGTGAGAAATCTCTAATGCTATTTATTACCTCTAAAAAATGTTCTGGAGGGTCAACTATGATTCAGTACAGACTGACTGGCACATAACAACAAGCAACATCAATTATTCAGCACTTAAGATGAAAGTAACCCCATAGATCATCTCCCTCTGGTGTATTTTTCACTTCTGGCTTGTACCTAATTATGTGATAGATGTTACTATCTGCTGTTCAAATCTCTTCTTAAGAAATGTCAAACCTCAGAAGAAGCATTGGAATGTTTAAACATTCATATAGTTTGCTATATGTGAGTCGGAGTCAACTTGATTGTACTTAATTATAACAATGATCATCTTGCTTATGAACTTAAAAGTAGCATATGTGTGCATGAGTATGTGTATGGGCACACATGTGTATGTATAAAACAAAATAGTAAATGTTAAAATAAAAACAAAACCAGTTAGCATCAAGCTGATATTGATTAATAGTAACCCCATGTGTTTCAGACTAGAGCTGTACTTCAAAATGTTATCATGGCTGTAACATTTCAGAAGCAACATCTAGTTTTCCTCCAAGCTACCTCAGGGTGAATTCAAATTGACTTTTAGTTACTAGCTGATCACCCAGTCACTGGTACCAGCCAGATTCCAGAATGATAATAAACTAAAAAATACCAAACCCACTGCCATCAAGTCAATTCCAACTTCTAACAACACTCCATCAAGTTCTCAGCTTATAAATCTTTATAGGAGACTGCTTCAGCTAACCCTGGAGGATAGTAGCTAGCTATTACTTATTTATACTATATAATTAAAGTAGCCTACTCTTTCTCAAGTGGAGTCTACAAATGAGCTTTGTTGTGAAAAGGAGATTTAAAATGCAGGGAACAAAACATGGGAGATGTTAAATACTGAATTTCTTTCCCTCTCTCATTGCCTTAAAATTGGAACCAATTCATAGCTGACTCACCAGAGACTATAAACCTCGCCAGAGGATACTCCCATATTTCTCCCTTGGAGCAGCAAGTGAGAGCATTCTTTTTTGTTACAAAGAAGAACTCTTATTCCTAACAAGCTTACTTGAAAAAACGAGAAAATCTCCTCAGTGGTCTGGGGTTGCCACATATGAAGTGAAAATTTATTTGTCCATGATTGTTCTAGAACAAGCTCTGAAATCAATTCAAAACTGAGTCACCAAAGAAAAAGCAGAAACAGGTGCTGGCTCTAGAACATTAGTCCATGTTAACCCATTTTGCTATATACAACTGATTTGAAACCAGCAACTCATAATTGACTCTCCAGTGGGTTTTCAGAGACCAAATCACAGGGGAGGAGATTGCCCATCTTTCTCCCACAGAGCATCTGGTAAGTACCTTTGGGTTGGAATGGCAACTCTTCAGTCACAAGAGATACACTCAACAAATGTGGTTCCACCTCTAGAGTTGAGTAGTTATAATTTTTAATGTACCTTTGAAAACAGAAAAGGTAGAGGAAAGATACAAGAGCTCTGGTAGTGCTCTTTTTTATTCTTTATCATCTTACTAGAATTTCCCTGCCAATAAAGTCTTTATTTCATAACCATTGATAATTAATCAACATAAGAGTTGACCAACTCAGTTTAACCTTCAACTCAGATCACACTGAAAACATTATGTGAAGGCACTGCAACTAATGATTGATCTCAATCACAATCCTGCCTTTTGTAGTCAGCTATACCTTGATAACTTTCTACTGGACTTTTAAAACCAGCAAGAGAAGATGTTGTTATGTGCCATCGAGTCGCTTGTGACTCATAGCGACCCTATGTACAACAGCCCTAAACCCTGCTTTATCCTGTACCAATAGCACTGCCTCTGACACACCCATCCCAATTACCCCAGTCACTGAATCAATCAACCTCATAGAGAGTCTTCCCCTCTTGCGCTGTCCCTTCACCCTCCCAAGCATGATGTCCCTCTCCAAAGACCTGTCCCTCCTTACAACATGTCTAAAGTATATCAGATGAAGTCCCAGAATCCTTGCCTCCAAGGAGCAGCCTGGTTTAACCCTCTCCAGGATGAATCTGTTTGTTTTCTTGGCAGTCCATGGTACATTCAATACTCTTCTCCAGCACCACAGCTCAAAGGCATCAATTCTCCTTCTATCCTCCCTAGTCCTTGTCCAACTCTCTGATGCATAACAAATGATTGCAAGAGAAGAAGTGAAGCAAAATCTAACAGTAAGCTGAACTCACTGAGGGTAGAAAACAACAGTCTACTGTTGTTTTTGTTGTGTACCAATGAGTCAGAACAGACCCACAGCTGACCCTCCAGTGGGCTTTCAGAGGCAGCTAATTGCACAGGAGGAGAATGCCCTTCATTCTTCCACAGAGCAGCTGGTGAAGTTGAACTACATGCCTTCAGGATTGCAGTGTAGTTTCTTACCACGAGACCACCAGAGCCCCCCTGAGGGTAGACAGCAACATTCCATTAAAACATAGAAAACTTGTACCAGTCTGAGCATGTTGCAAACATCTCATTACAAGGCAGGTAAAGGTTTGCAGAAGAACGTTCAATCAATGGAAGATCTGTTCATTTGAGGAGAAAGCAGAATCGAAGAGGTAATTTTAGATGCTAAGTTCGTCAAGTTCAACTACAACTCATGGTGACCCTGTGAACAACAGATTGAAACCTTGCCCTATACTGAGCCATCCTCTACTAAGCTTCAGACTATGGTTTCACTCGTCGTGGCAGTCCAACATATTGAGGGTCTTTCTCTCTCAATGACTCTCTACTTTTCCTTAGTGTGACATCTTCTTCCAAGGACCAGCATCTCCTCACAACATATACAAAGTATATAAGACAAAGTTTCACAATATTTGTCTCTAAGGAGTACCCTGTTTGCACTCCCTCCACAATAAGAGTCAGATAAGGAAGGTCTATTTAAATCTTCCTAAAGAATTCTAGAAGCAGATTCAATTCCAGAAAGAAGAGTCTTGTAGGAGCTTAGAAATAAGGTTCAGTCTCAGCCAAATGCAGGTTCCAGTCATAGCAAGGAACTGAGTAAGACTTAGAAGCCCATCAGATACAAGTATTATAGGGAAGAATGCTCACGCTTCCCACTCTTGCAAGGAGGAAGGTAAAGACACAGATATCTGCTAACCCAGACACTGAATCCTTGTCATAGGCTAGACAGTGATGCAATAGGATATAACAATTTACAGGTGACTTTCACTGGTGGAGAAGGGCCCTCAATTATTTGCCAGTCAGGTTTCTATAGGTTTAGGAACAAAGGTAGTCTGAACAAGCTTGTGGAACACATGCAAGAAACAAGAGGCACAATTGCTATCTGCAAGTGACAAAATGCATTCTTTGTCCCTATACACTGACATCTACAAATTGGAGAGAGCAAGAGAGCCCTTCAGAGTGCACAATCCAAGTCCATGGAAGCACCATAGTGAGAGGAAGAATGCACAGAAGAAAGACGAATCAGCTCAGAATCTCAGAACGACCTTCACAGTATAATCATACACTGAATTTTACACCAAGTACTGAAGCTATAAAGGACAGTTTGATTGTAATTTTGGGTATGTATAGCTCTCATGAACCTTTACTCTCTCCGTAAAAACTTTTATATCTAAATATTTTACATTAGCACTTTTTCTGTAAAAAATTCAGAATTTTTGTAATGCATCAGCTTGATGTGTTCTATAATACATGCGGCTTGAGTTAATGAAAATTCTAAGATGAAACGTATTACTTAAATTATTTTAAGGTACATTATAGAGCTTCCTGAAAACTGCCATTTTCCCCCTAAGATAAACCACGTCCCTCTGGTTTTGCATAATAAATATTTGTAATTTGTAAATTCAACCAGTATAAATCAAAAATATCCCTTTAAAACACAGTCAATTGTTGTCCTCGACGAAAATATATTGAGTTGCTATTCTGTAAGCTATTATCATCCAGCTTACAAATTAAACCAAAATTAACTGTATACAGAATCTATTATAAAGGAGTGTATAAACTTACAGCCTAAATGTTTTCAACAATAGCAAGAAAACAAGAGAAAGGGGGATATTTAATGTGAAAATTATTCTAGATAATATTTTATAATTAACTATAATTTCAAATTATCTGAAACTGTAACTAAAATGACACAACATAATTAGAAATAATAGTTTTGTTGTTTAGGGGGAAAAAATCTATAATTGTAGCTTGCAGGATATGAGACCTGCACAGTAACACAGGCTTCCCTGCTTAAAAGGGCTCTATATTTGGTTTCATATTCTGGAATAATTATCTTTAAGTTCTTAATAAGGTTTGAACAAGATGTTTTAACTCTGTCTTTCACTGGATCACACAAATTATAAGTAGGCAATTCTACATTCGGTTGTCACCAAGTCTGTTCCCACTCATGGCAACACCATGTATGGAAGGACAGAACTCTGCTCCACAAAGTTCAGATGACAATGGCTACTTTTCCTGAAGTGAATCACCAGCCCTTGCTCCTGAGATACCTCAGAGTTGACTCAAACCTTTGACCAATCAGCAGAAGAAAACATTATGCATTTTCTCCAATCAAAACCAAAATCTATTGCCATGAAATCAATTCTAACTCATTGCAACAAAGTAAGATGGAGTAGAACTACTGTAAAAAGTTTTATTAGCTACTAATCATTACAGAAGATTGCCACATCTTTCTCCCACAGAGTAACTGCTGAGATCAAACTGCCAACTTTTGATGGCCAAGTACTTTAACCACTGTGCCATTAGGACTCTTTGAGCCACCAATCAACATCTAATTCTACATAAAGAGAGGTCAATTGTCAGTCAAGGAATAGCATCTCTACTGCCACAGGCCTTACACAGACTGTATTTCATAGTACACAGAAAGGAAATGTTCAATTAATGTATTAAATCTAATTCACTCCATGGTTTCTGTTTTTAGGTGTCTTGAGTACACCTCGATTCATAGTGACCCTATGAACAAAAGATCTGAACCTTGCCCTAACCTATATTAACCTCACAATCTCTGATATGCTCATTTTAATCACTGTGCAAATATATCTCCTAGAGAAAGGAAGGGCTGTCCTTTCTTTCTCTAAACCTCCACCTTTCCCAGCAAGATAAATTTCCCTAAGGATTAACTTCTCCTGACCACTCCTCCTGCCCTTATGCTCAAAATGTGTAAGCTGAAGCTTCACAGTTCTTGCTTCTAAGGAACAACCTGATGCACTTTCTCCAAGACATATTTGTTTATCTTTTGAAAGACCATAGAATATTCAGTACTCCTCTCCAACACAATTCAAAGGCATCATTTCTTCTTCAAGCATCTTTATTCATTGACCAACTTTCAGAGACATAGGGAGTAAATGAAAAGACCATGTCTTGGATCAGGCACACCTCAGTCTTTAAACTGATATCATTGTTCTTTAGCACTCTTTTTTTTTTTTAATTTAGCACTCTTGGAGAGGTCCTTGAAAGCAGATTTCCCCAAGACAATACATCTTTTGATTTCTTGACTGTTGTTAATCAGTATGTTGAGCAAATTATTCATGAAGTTGCACCCTATGAAATAGAAGACTTCTATTTCTCCAATACCACAATTCAAAGGCATCAATTCTTTTTCTGTAATCATTATTTATAGTCCAATTTACAGATGCATAAGAAATAATTGAAAAGATTATGACTTGGATCAGACACACCTTAGTCTTTAAACTGATATCATTGTTTGTTAGCACTTTGCAAAAGTCCTTGAAAAGGTATTTTTCCAATTGAGGGGAAGTATTAATAAATTCAGAATTCTCCAAATATAAATCACTTAGAAAACTATGGTTATATAGTTACAAAACTGCTATCCGTTTTCTCAAGCCTGCAAAACTAGTTACTATACCTTAGAATCCCTCCTCTTTCTTTGGTTATGTGAAGTACTTTAAATTGCCCATTTATCAGGAGAGAAAATACATTTTTCCTTGATTAGCATTTATCTCTTTGAAACTGTTTTTCTCAGTCATATGTAAATTGTATCTTAAGCTGCCTGTTTTGTTTACCAGGATGGGAGATGTGCCTTTCTTAGATTAGCATATACTGTCAGAGGCCTGGCTAACTTGTAAGGCAAGACTAGCATTACATTTGTAAAACCAGCAGAAGTGATTCCATCTTGGCTAGAACCATCTCAAACAGAAACCTAAATGAAATAATGTGATTAACCCTGCAGGTGTATTTTTCGAAAACCTATATAAGTCTTTTGAGATATAATAGAGATAGGGATTCATGATCAATGAGGAGGCTCACTGCATCTTCATTTAATCCTCATTCCTTCTCTTGACAGAACTGTTTCAATATATTGGGGCAGGACCTCGATAATTGGCACCCAAAATTAGGGACCTGAGAAAGAAGGAAAATGTACGAAGGACTCTGTGAACGTGTAAGGTAGGAACTTACTGAAATTGCCTTTGGTGAAGGTAAGGCCAGAGAAGAAGAGCAGAGATGGGAATTAATCAGGTAAAACATTGCATACTGAAAATGCTGAAAACCCATGGTGTAAAATTAAATCCCCAACAACTTTATACTTTCAGCTTGTGGAGATTAGTTCTAGATACCTTAGACTCTAGGAATGAGTTAGATAAGTTGAAAGATGAAGTTGAAAGTAATCATATATATTAGAAACGGAAGAGTCTAAAATATGTTTAAGAATAAGAAAGAAAAGGTTTTAACACAGAAGTATAAATAAAGGTTGAAAATAAAAAAGAAGAAAAGTGGTGTTATAACTCAAAATTGAGGCCTCAAAATGTTTATGTTCATTGCTTTGTCTTAAATTCATTTACTGTCTTCGTGTTCATTGTCTTTCTGTCTTATGTGACAATACTTGAGCAGTTTCAGTAAAGAATAAGAATTGACAGAGACAAATTTAAGTTAATACCTATATGAATTATAAATTTCATAGGTGAGGGAAAACCCAAGAGCAGTGTCTCAAATATCTCAAGGAGCCAAAAGGAGACCTTTTGTCTCAAGAGATCTTTGGGAGATCAGCTCTAGGCATTCTCCATCACCTTCACAAATCCATGCATTTTAGTTGATATCTACATGCTTAAGTAAAAAATTTCTATCTACTTTAGCCAGTCTTGAAAAATACGCATGCCTGTGGCCAGCACTCCAAGTGTGTGTCAGCTGTGCCTTGTGCTTATTGCTGTACTTTAAATGAAAACCTGTAGAAGTGAAAATAGAAACTCTCCACTCTTTTGTTCTTTATAGCCCCTTAACTAATGCTTGCCTGTATTGAATCTGGTTGTATAAGTAAAGACTTTGTAGCTTGATAGTCACTTGAATCTGGTTGTGTAAGGAAAAGCTGCATAGATTGATAATCACTTTCCTTCTTATAGACTCTTTTCAAATCCAAATAATTATATTTCACATTTACAATTTATTTTAAATTTTTTAATTTTGAATGACAATAAAAGGTCTGCCATATACAGACTATGGGGAAACATGCAAATGAAAGTAGGCTGAAATTAAATGGAATGATGCATTAACAAAAAGATGAAAAAACCTGACCCTATGTTAATATGGGGTCTAGGCTATGTTTGTGTTTTTCCACAGAACCCTAAAAGTACCTTCCTGAAAAGCTGGTATGCTTTGCAAAGGATGTTTCACCTGACAGAAATAAGGATGGTCATGTTGCTGACTCTGACGATGAGGATTCAAGCTGAGTCTCAAAGGACATACGTTCCAGATCCTCTTCTCCTGTACCCGGCGACATGGAATGAGTCCCTCATACATGTTTTTGTTAACAATATTTATACTTTAAGATATCCTATCTGTCTTACCAAAAGTAAACCAAAAAATGGGTGTTTATTTGTTAATAAGAAGCAAAGAGTATATTTAGAATTAGACAGTGGAAACCCGTCGTGGATTGTACCATAGAAATATTTGGCTTTCTACCAATGAGCTTCAGATATGGCACATGTAGAATAAATACCATCTTTCCAGCAGATGCCAACTTTCCCTCATGTTTTGAGAAAGGTCGTGCTGGCAACTGGCAACCACTTTGGAGAAAATGCCATCATAACAGCACTATGACCATTCTATTATCTAACATTAATGCCAGTAATGCAATTTTTTTTCTATAATTATATTTTATTAATTTTCATAAACATTTACAGAGATTTTGGGTTTCCATTCATTCACCATTACAACATTTTCTTTCTATTTAATTTTCTCCCCATTCATTCATTGTTGCACATTCTCCTCCTTGCCCACCCCTCCTCCCCAGTTCATTTTTCTCTTTGAAGGAAAAAAAATTTTTCATTGTTATGGAATCATCCCCCAAGTCTACTAGAGACTTTTTAGAAGGGAGAGGATGTGAAAAGAACACACACTTCCCCTCTTTACTAAGAAACTCCAAGGTACTTATATTTAATGTAATAACTTTGGTTGTTTCTATTGTTATTGTTATGTGCCATCGAGTCGCTTGCAGCTCATAGCGACCTATATACAAGAACCCTAAATGCTGTTCTATCCTGTGCCAACCTCGCCGTCTCAAACACACTCATTCCCACCACTCCAATCATCGAGGGTCTTCCTCTCCTGTGCTGTCCCCCAACTCTCCCAAATATTATGTCCCTCTTCAAGGACCAGTCCTTCCTTGCAACATGCTCAAAGTATGTCAGACAAAGCTTCAGATCCTTGACTCCAAGGAACATTCTGGCTTCACCCTCTCCAGGACAAACCTGTTTGTTCTCCTAGCAGTCTATGATATATTCAATACTCTTCTCCAGCACCACAGCTTAAAGGCATCAATTCTCTTTCTATCATCCCTGTTCACTGCCCAACTCTCCCATGCATAGCACGTAATTGTGAAGACTATAGCCC
>NW_006399752.1:12357453-12366262 GCF_000299155.1 Elephantulus edwardii
AAAAACAAGGAACTCATGCAATATTATTCAAAATGGTCAACTCTGGAGAACATTATGCTGAGTGAAATATCCCAGTCACAAAAGGACAAATATTACATGATGCCACTGTTGTAGTAATGCAATTTTTAAAAGACCAGTGGTTGGAATGCTACCTCACTTGGACTACCCTATGTTATTAGACTGGTCACCACTTCATACATCTGGTCATAGACTTCCTATGAAAGGATTTGTGGGAGGAATTTAGACTATTGATATGAAGAACTTTCAAAGTGAATTGCAGAAATTAGTTGCAAGTATGGAATCAATAAATATTTTTGTATCCCAAAGGATAAATGTAAGGGAAATAATGTCACAAATGCCAAAGTTATGTCTTGTGTACCTGAACCATATGTATTATTAATTGGTAATATAATTATCCAAAATATAATGTAAGTTGTTCTCGTTGTAAAAATCTCTAACTGTATCAGCTTTATTACCAAATGTAAGTTGTTCTCGTTGCAAAATCTCTAACTATATCGGCTCTACTACAAAAAATGATTCAGTTGTTATTCTAAGGAATCCTCCCTTGTATTGGTCATATATTAGCCAAGTGTTATAAAGAACTGCTGTGTAAAAAGCAAGGAATTCAACTTGAGGCCCTCCCCAGACAAATGCAGGGTGCATAGCTAATGACAAGTAAGGAAAGAGACTTGCTCATGATCCAAAGACAGGGAGTAGCATACATTGCAATTATCCCCATGACGGGCAACTTGAGTTTGAGTTATCTTATCCACCTAAGACAGGCAGCATCCAGTTTTTTATTATTTTATAAGGGAGGAACTGTCAGAGGCCTGGATAACTTGCAAAGCAAGACTAGCATTACATTTGTAAAACCAGCAGAACTGATTCCATCTTGGCTAGAACCATCTCGAACAGAAACCTAAATGAAATAATGTGATTACACCTGCAGGTGTGTTTCAGAAACCTAAATGAGATAATGTGATTACCCCTGCAGGTGTGTTTTTCGAAAACCTATATAAGTCTTTTGAGAGATAATAGAGGGATTCATGATCAATGAGGAGGCTCTCTACATCTTCATTTAATCCTCGTCCCTTCTCTCGGCAGAACTGTTTCGATATATTGGGATAGGACCTCAATAATATACATTTTCATACCTTTTTTTCCTCAGTCATTTGTTAATTATATTATAAGTTATCTGTTTTTTAGTAAATCTAACACAAATATAAAAACCTTATGACCACTAGCAGAGAGGAGACAGTTTTTGAGTGTAATCTCACTGTCCTTTCAAATCTGCAATAAAGTTCTATGGATATTGCTATCCATCTGTCTTACTGGCAATTGACTATTGGTGGGGGGACCTTGCTTTTAGTAAAACAATGTAACATGTCTTGATTTCTTGACTGCTGTTACTGTGAATTATTGTGGATCCAAGTAAAATTAAATTGTTGAGTTCAATCTTTCTCCATTTATCATAATGCTGTCTATTGATCCAGTGGTGTGGATTTTTATTTTATGGATGTTGAGATGTAATATACTGAAGGTTGTAATCTTTGATCATCTGTAACAAGTGCTTTAAGTTCTCCTCTCTTTCAGCAAACAAGTTTGTGTCACCCGAATAATACAGTTTTTAACACATTGCCACAAATGACAGTAATACATTGGGGGGGGGGGAAATGTGTTTCTAAGCACAGTCATCAATTTAAAAGTGTGTGGAAAAGTATTAATAAATTTTCCTTCAGTCATGTTGCAAGACTCTTCTTCATATTGTCCAGTTTCATGAATGATTTGTTCAGCATAAAAATTGAATAGGTATGTGGAAAGAACACAACCCTGATGCACAAGTTGCCCCATGTAAACCATACAGTGTTCCCTTTTTCTATTTATATATTAGTTTTTTGGTTGAGATATAGATTCCACAAAAGCGCAATTCAGTGTTTTGCATAATTTGTTATTATTCACAGAGTTAAATGTTTAGGCATGGTAAATAAAACACAACCAAAAATCTTTTTGGTACTTTCTGCTTTTAGACCCATTTTTTATCAGGAATGATATTCCTTCTGTTACATCCTCTTCTGAATCAAGCTTGAATTTCTGGTAGTTGTTTGTTGATGTGTTGTTCCAGCCATTTAAAAATAATATTCAGTAAGATTTTACTTAGACAAAGACGGACCAGCAGTGAGATGTGGCAGTGAGCTGGACAGCTGGAATTTGAGTGAGAGAAGTCAGAAGCAACTGTCAGCACACACTGGGGAGCTGCTTGCTGATGCCACACATGAAATGGGGACCTGACTGCTGATGCCACACATATGCCAGGGAGCTACTGACACATGCGCCAGGGTGTGATGCCTCAGGGAAAGCAGGACAGCTGGAATTGGAATGAATGTGAAACTGTGACTCCAGTCCCATCATTGTTGGCCAGCATACAGAACTTCTGTCCTGAAACCTCTGGCCCACGCCCAGAATGCAGCTTCCAACCCACAGTGGGAGTGACACTGGAACTTGAGTGAGGTACACTGTAGGGGGGGGGGAAGAGGATAATTGCTATTTGGGGGGATCATGTGGGACCCTTCAAGCTCAATCAGAAGGGAGTGAGAAGATGGAACTCATTCTTGAAGGGAAATCCAAAGCTTCCTAATTTTCCAATCAGGTCTCTGTGTTCCACCTTGTGTCTCCTCAAGTCCAGTCCCTCAACTGCCTTTAGCCCAGAGCACCTTGGGCTACCTTAGCTGTGGCAGTTGTCTCACAAAGGAGGCTGCTTACACAGGCATTTTCTCTATCGAAATGAGAGATATCCAGGCAGGGTAGCTGCCCCAACACTTCTGGACTTTAGATCAAGAACCTGCTATCACCTCAGACATTAAAAACTCTACCACAACAATGTCATGTGGGAAGCAGGCTGTCTCACTCCTGATACAAGCCCAAAGCAAGATGTCACCCCAAAAAAGTAACATAGTATCAATGGATTTCCTGAAGACAGAAAGACTAATGAATCTTTCTTACACAGAATTTAAAAGATCCGTGATTGAATAGTTTCAATAGGTGAAAGAAAAACTTGAAGAATTATAGGATACTGCAAGCAAAAATCAGGAGGAGCTTAAAAAAAATATCCAAAACAATACAGATAGAACAAATGAGGCCTTAGAGGTTCTGGAAAAACAAGAAACCACAATCCAAAATATGAGGTCCAATGTTTCAGATGCTGTCAACTTGATGGAGGGTCACATGAACAGGGTTGAAGAGATGGAACACAAAACCAGTGAGATAGAAGATAGAATTGACACCAATGATCTTCTAGAACAAAAAGCAGAATAAAAAAGGAATGAAAAGAAGAAAACCTAAGAATAATGTGGAATATCATTAGAAGAAATAACATGCACATAATAACAGAACAGGAAAAAGCACATAAAGAAGCTGAAAAAGTTGTGGAAGAATTACTAGAAAAAAATTTCCCAGGCATAATGAAGAATGAGAGAATATATATTCAAGAAGTTTAGTGAACACCATATAGAATAGACCCCAAAAGAAAAACACCAAGACATATCATAGTCAAATTTTCCAGAACCAAATATAAGGAGAGAATTCTGAAAGCAGTTAAGGAGAAAGAAAGAGTAACCTATAAGGGAAAGTGAATAAAATTAAGGGCAGATTTCTCAGCAAAAACCATGTGAGCAAGAAACAATGGAATGACATATATTGAATACTCAAAAAACACAACTGTCAACCAAGAATATTATACTCAGCAAAATTGTCAATCAAATAGGAAGGAGAGATCAAGATACTCCCAGAAAAACGGAACCTAAGGGAGTTTGTAAAAACAAGACCAGCATTGCAGGAAACACTGAGAGATATCCTTCTTACAGAGGTGCCACAGAAAGCAGGATAGACCAAACAAACTAACAACACCAAAAAGAACTCAACAAAATGATAGCAACAAAACCTTGCCTCTCAATAATCATACTGAATGTAAACAGTTTAAATGCTATGTATAGAAATGTATAGAAAAGCAGTAGCAGATTGGATTTTAAAAAACCCACAAAATCCATCAATATGCTGCTGACAAGAGACACACCTGAAAAATGAAGATAAAGAAAGACAAAAAATAAAAGGGTAGAAAAAAATGTCAACCAAATGACAACCAGAAAAAGCAGGAGTGGAGATATCAATTTCCGATAAAATAGATTTCAATGCAAAAACCATCAAAAAGGACAAGAAAGGTCAGTCACTACATAATGATTAAGGAGTCAATAGAATAAGAGGAAATAATAATAATAAATATCTATGCACCAAATGTAAGACCTGCAAAATATATAAAACAAACACTAACAAAATTGAAAAAGGAAATAGACAACACTATTATAGCAGCTGGAGACTTCAATTCACCACTCTCCAGAATAGATAGAACTTCCAGAAAAAACATGACGAAGAATTAAACCACAAAACAAACCAAATCTATTGCATAGATTTATAATCTAAAGCACAAAAAAAAAAAAAAACCCGCACAGTATACCTTCTATTCCAATGTGCATGCAACATTTTCCAGAATAGATCACATTTTAGGACATAAGGCAAGCATCAATAAATTCAAAAGTATAGAAATAATTCAAAGGATATTCTCAGATCGCAATACTACAAAATTAGAAATTAATAACAAGAGGATAAAGAAGGGGGGAGGGGAAACCCACATACATTTGAAAGCTGAACAACATCTTGCTTGAACATGAGTGGGTACTACAAGAAATAAAAAATGAAATAAAAAAATTTCTTTAAACAAATGACAAGGAAAACACAACTAACCAAAACCTCTGGGAAATAGCCAATGCATTAGTTAGAGGTCTATTTATAGCAATAAGCAAACACATTAAAAGACAGGAAAAAATGACCACTGACTCTTTAACCTAATATCTCCAAAAAAATTGAAAAAGAACAGCAAGAATACCCAACAGCCTCCAAAAAAGTCTTGAAATTATAAAAATGTGTGCAGAAATAAATGAAATAGAAAACAAAAATAATTGAAATCATCAACAAAACCAGGATTTGGTTCTTTGAAAAGATCAATAAAATTGACAAAGCACTAGCAAAACTAACAAAGGAAAAGTCACAAATGATCCAAATAAGGTATGAAATGAGCAATGCCACAATGGAACAAACTAAAATAAAAAGGTTAACAATGGAATATTATGAAAAACTATAATCAAATATGAAAACCTAGAGGAAATGGATAAATGCCTAGAAAATAACACCCTACCTAAACTTACACAAATCAAAATTGAACACCTGAACAGAACCATTACGAAGGAAGATAGTGAAAAGGTAGTAAACCAACTACCAGCCATAAACGCCCTGGACCAGATGGTTTTACAAGTGTATTTTATTAAACATTCAGAAAAGAACTGTCACCAATTCTACATAAACTGTTTCAGAAAAATAAAAATATTGAATTCTCCAAGATCATTCTATGAAGCAAATACATCCTTGATACTAAATCCAGGTAAAGACAACACTAAAAGAGAAAACTATGGCCAATATTTCTCATAGATGCAAAAATCTTTAATAAAATACTGGCCAATAGAATCCAATGATACAGTAAAAAAAGTACTATGCCAGGACCCAGTGGGATTCATAACAGGTATGCAAGGGTGGTTCAACATAAGGAGAACAATCAGTGTAATTCATCACATTAACAAAGTAAGAACAAGAACCACATGATCCTGTCAATTGATGCAGAAAAGGCCTTTGACAAAATACACCACCTTTTCATGATTAAAAGAACGAACAAAATAGGAATAAAATTTCCTCAACATAGTAAAAAGTATATATGCAAACCCAAGAGCCAATGTCATTCTCAATGGAGAGAAGTTAAAGGCATTCCTCTTCAAAACAGGAATTAGTCAAGAATGCCCACTATCACCTCTCTTATACTGTATTGTATTAGAAGTCTTATTGATAGTGATAAGAGAAGGAAATAAGAGGTATCCAAATTGGCAAAGAGGGGGTAAAATTATCTCTCTATGCAGATGATATGATAGTATAGTTATAAAATCTGAAAGATTCAGCAAGAAAACTACTGAACATAGTTGATGAATTCAGCAAAGTGGAAGGATACAAGGTCAACATACAATAATAAAGTGGGTTTCTCTACAGCGACAAAGAGAATATAGAACTGGACCTAAGAAAAACAATATTTATCACAATAGCTAATCAAAGATTAAATACTTGGGAGTAAATCTAACTAGAAACACAAAGGATCTATTAAAAAAACTTATAGAACATTACTACAAGAAACCAAAAGAGAACTGGAGAAAGGGAAGAATATGTGTTGCTCTTGGATAGGAAGATACAATACTGTGAAAATGACAATACTCCGAAAGGCAATTTACACATTCAATGTACTCCCAATATAAATACCAATTCCATTCATCAATGAGTTGGAAAAGGCAATATCCAATTTCATTTGGAATGGAATGAGACCCCGAATAAGCAAATCACTTCTTAAAAAGAGAAAAAAGATAAGAGGCATCTCACTTCCTGATTTCAAATCCTACTACAATGCTGTGGTGGTCAAGACAGTGTGGTACTGGTACAATGACAGACACATAGATAAATAGAATAGAATTGAGAACCCAGAAATCAGCCCATCTACCTATGGTCAACCAATTTTTGATGAGGAGATAAAATCTGTAAAATGGGGAAACAACAGCTTTCTAACAAACGGTGTTGGCAAAATTGGAAAACCATCTTCAGAAAACTCAAATAAGGCCCACACCTAGCACCATATACAAAAACCAACTCAAAGTGGATCAAGGACCTAGGATTAAAACCAAGGACTATAAACTTCATTATAGTAAAGCTTGGAAGAACCCTAGAAGCACTAATCTACAACCTGAACAGTCTTCCAAGCATTCTGAAAAACCTACAACCAGGAGAGAATAAAAGAGGTGAATGGGACCTTCTAAGATTAAAATTCCTATGCACATCCAAAAACTTCTCCGACAGGGTAAAAAGGGAAGCCACAGACTGGGAAAAAGTATTTGGTAATGACATGTCTAATAACGGACTTATGTCTAGAACTTACAGACTACTCAAACACCACATCAAGATAAAGGTAAACAACCAACCTAATTGAAAAATGGGCATGAACAGGATATGAACAGACACTTCACCAAAGAAGACATCCAGATGGCAAATAAACACACAAAGAAATGTCCAAAATCCCTAGCTCTAAGAAAGATGCAAACCAAAACTACTATGAGATATCATCTCACCCCAGTAAGAATAACAAAATTCAGCAGAGCAGCAAATAACAAATGCTGGCAAGGTTGTGGAAAGATTGAAGCCCTTATTCACTGTTGGTGGAAGTGTAAAATGGTGCAACCACTATGGAAAGCAGTATGACGCTTTCTCAAAAGGTTAGAAATAGAAATACCATTTGACCCAGCAATTCCAGTACTGGGAATATACCCTAAACAAACCAGAACTGCCACCCAGGCAGATATATGTATACTCATGTTTATTGATGCTTTGTTCACAATAACAAAGAGTTGGAAAGAGCCCAAATGCCCATCAACAAACAAATGGATAGAGAAGCTGTGGTATATTAACACCACGGAATATTATGCAGCACTGAAAAACAAAGAACTCATGAAATAGTATACAAAATGGGTGACCATGGAGGACATTATGCTGAATGAAATATCTCAATCACAAAAAGAAAAATACTGCATAATGCCACTGCTATAGAACAAGACTGTTATGGGGGTTTGGGCAAAACTAAGAAAAGAGGGGATAAATAATGTACACAACATTGAAACTGAGGAGGGAGAGAACGGTGTAAAAGGAAGATATGGTTATGTGTTATTGGCATTACAAGAGTCCAGAATGACAGTTGAATAATAAAGTGGTCAGGGGTTGGGGGTAGGGAACTGTATAACAATGGAATAATTTTTTTCCAAAGAAAAAAAGCAAACTGGTAGGTTGAGGGGACAGGGAGGAAAATGTGCAACAATGAATAAATGGAATTCCAAGTTCTTTATCAACTTTTATTAAAATATTTAAAAAGAAAAAAAGAGAGAAAAGAGGCAAGCAGAAAAAGGAAAACTTCCGAATTCTCAAGAAAGAAGTACCTGGAATGGGCTTATCTTTGGATGGAGAACCAGGAGACACTAAGAAAAAACCATTGGATTTTGAAAGATGAAAACAGCTGGAGCTCTGGTGGCCTAGTGGCAAGGAGCTGCAACTACAATCCCAGAGGCACACGGTTCGAATCCACCAGATGCTCTGCCGGGAAAAGGAGGAACAATCTCCTCCTGTACCAGTCAGATCTGATTTGACAGTACGCTCACACAAAAATAAAAAAAAAAAAAAAAATAAATAAAGAAAACAGCTATACCTAGAACTCTTATTTTGGAATTTTAGTCTTCTAGAGTGCAGACATTCCTCTAGGTTGTATAGCCCTGGTGTACAAGTTGCCGTCCCGCGGTCACTTGAGTTTGCTGTGAGGCTGAAAACTGTGACACTGATGTGTCAAATGCATTAATGGTTGGCTACCAAATGCGGAATGAGAGTGGGGTGGAGCTCCCCGATTAAACAAGCGTGGAAGGAGGAGTGGCATCCAATTCCATAATAGCTTTCCTCCAGAAATCCTATGAACCTGGAGAGAGGATGAAAGGCACCCAAGCATCGAGGACTCTCCTTCATACGGTCGCTACGAGTCGCCTGCGACTCAACGACACTTAACAACAACAACAACAGAGTGCAAACGGTCATTACAAAAACAGAAGAGGAAGAAAAGACCAAAATGGATGTCAGAAGA
>NW_006399752.1:12367872-12375269 GCF_000299155.1 Elephantulus edwardii
CCTCTATGAGGTGGATTGATTCGGTGACTGGGGTAATCGGGATGGGTGTGTCAGAGGCAGTGCGGTTGGCGCAGGATAGAGCAGGGTTTAGGGCTGTTGCGCATAGGGTCGCTATGAGTCACAAACGACTCGACGGCACGTAACAACTAACAACAACAAACAGTCAACAAATAAATTTATATCTGTTAAATTTTTAAAAAAATATTTTACTTAGATGTGATATTGTTTGACAACTTCCAAATTCTACTGAATTGGCCATTTATTTTGTTGTTGTTGTTCCTTTTTCTTTTTTTCTTACTGTGTACTATTGAGTCAGATCCGAGTAGCACAGGAGGAGATCATCCCTCCTTCTCCAGTGGAGTATTTGGCGGGGTCATTTACTTTTGTAATAATAAGCCTTCGATAAACACTTCATTGGCAAAAGTAATTAAGAGGTGGTATATCACCTAATGAAGTTGAAAATACAATGTAGGAAGACAAAGAGTAATGTCATGGCCAATACTGGATTGTTGTTGTTGCTGTTATGTGCCATTGAGTCACCTGCGACTCATAGTGACCCTATGTACAACAGCCCTAAACTCTGCCCTATCCTGTGCCAATCTCACCATCTCCAACACACTTACCCCCACTACCCTGTCACTAAATCAATCCATCTCATCAAGGGTCTTCCTCTCCTGCTCTGTCCCCCCACTTTCCCAAGAATGATGTCCTTCTCCAAGGACTGGTCCCTCCTTGCAACCTGTCCAAAGTATGTCAAACGAAGCTTCAGAATCCTTGCCTCCAAGGAGCAGCCCGGATTCACCCTCTCCAGGACAAATCTGTTTGTTTTCCTAGCAGTCCATGGTATATTCAACACTTTTCTCCAACACTACAGCTCAAAGGCATCAATTCTCCTTCTATCAACCCTAGTCATTGTCCAGCTCTCTGATGTATAGCAAGTGATTGCAAAGACCATGGCATGTGTTAGGCATACCTTAGTGTCCACACTGACATCTTTGCATTTCAGCACTTTAGGAGGTCTCTAACCACAGATTTTCCCAACACAACACATAGCAACACATTTTAATTTTCTGTCTGCTGGTGCCAAGAGTGTTGACTGTAGATCCAAGCAAACCAAAACTGTAAACAATCTCAATCTCTTCACCATCCATTATGATTCTGCAAATCGGCCCAGTGGTGAGAATCTTTCTTTTCTTGATATTGAATCTCAATCCACACTGAAGACGGCAGTCCCTGACCTTCCACAGCCACCACTTCAGGTCCTCCTCAGTTTCAGCAAGCAGAGTGGTTGTTCTCCAGATTTCTTGGCACAACTTGGTGAGCACATATAGTGCAGCATCTGTTAGTCTAAATATGTCAATTGGTATACCATCATTTCCTGGGGCCTTACTCTAAGCCAATTCTTTCAAAGCAGTCTGAACTTCTTCCTTTATCACCATAGGCTCTTGCTTATATGTTGTTTCATTAAATTCTGTGTCCACCAATTCCTTTTGGTATAATGACTCTGTATACTCTTTCCATCTTTTAATACTTGCAGGATCACTCAATATTCTGCCCAAAGCATCCTTAAGTATTGCAACTCGAGGCTTGAATTTTCTCTTCAGATCCTTGAGCTTAAGAACTGCTGAGCAAGTTCAGCCTCTTTGTTTTTTCTGACTCCAGGTCTTTGCACATTTCATTATAATACTTTACTTTGTTTTGCCCCACAGCCTTTAGAAATCTCCTGTTCAGCTCCTTAAGGTCTTGATTTCTTCCTTCTGCTTTGGCTTCTCGTAGTTCCAGACCAATATTCAGAGTCTCTTCTGATATCCATTTTGGTCTTTTCTTCCTCCTCTGTCTTTGCAATGACCTTTTGCACTTTTCCTAGATGATATTCTTTATATCTTCCCATAACTCATCTGGTCTTCAGTCATTAGTGTTCAAGGCCTCAAACCTGTTCCTGAGATGGTTCTGAAAATCAGCTGCAATAGACTCTAGACTCAAGGTCATATGAAACGATGCCCTTAAAGACTAAAAATTTTACTCCTTGAATATGTCATAGGATGTGTTGCTATACTATAAACAGCAGAGTTATGTAGACTAACACCTATTCATATAAATGATTTCTCAAATCTACACAATGAAAAGGTAGACTGATATACAGAGTAAAATGCATTGATATCTCCTAGCCCATATAATTCATTTGTATGTCTTGCTAGGAAAAAATATGTAACTTTGAAAGTCATGCAGACATTGTTTTGTATGTGAAATTATATTCATTTTATAAAATTGGGCATAATACTTTTATACTTTCTACCTTGATTCTCCAGCTGGAACTATTTGAATCCTCCCAGACAATAAAATGTGCAAGAAGAGTGGGGGGCTGTGACCACGATTCATCAAAAAATTTGAATAGGTTTTGTTTCTTGTAATCAAAGATCCAGTAGAAACACCTTGGAGAATACATTATTTGAAATTGCTTACTGTGAAGCTGAGACATCATTAAGTAGGGTTCTCTAAGACAAGATTATTTAAGATTGGCCATAAAAGATGTCACTAGTTGGGCGGGGGGAGGGGGAAATGTTTTCTCCTCAACGTTAATAGAAGCAGAACTATGTATAGCTATCATACGTAAGCTAAAAAAGCTTTGCTTCTTCACTGTGTCCATTTTTGCTGTCCCAAAAGTACCCATTCTATATTTATAGACTACTCTACTCTGCTTCTAATGCCAATAAAAGGGTAAGAGGACCAGCACTCCATAAAATTGCCCAGAGTCCCAGTACTTGGGCTGCCACAGATAAGGACCAGCATAAAAGCCTTAATGTTACCAAATTGCCTAGGAGTGCCCTGGAATCCAGGAGTAAGAAAATAACCTCAAGGAATATGAACAAAATCAAGTGTGGACTTAAATTTAAGAGCTATCACAATGGCTATCCAAGTCCTTGACTCTCTCCATGGCTGACAAAAATCTAAGAAAGGAAAAGGTAATTACATACATCAGTGCTCTGGTTAAATTTTTTTTGTGAATTCATTTAAGATTTTGCTGTAATCCTTCTTATTATTCTTTATACAGTTTCATTTGTCATCTGTCTCAATAAACTTTCAAAGGCTAGATAATGCCAAGAATTCTCTTTTATCCTCCACTACATTTGGCATAATACTGGACACATGGGAAGAATTTAAAGAGACTTATTGAACTGAGTTATTGAATGAATAGTTTCTCAAATGGGGTTAATAAATTTCTGCTTATCATATTGTAGATCTAGTCCAGTATCTTGATGGATAAAAGAAAAATGTGTGAAGAACAAGGAGAAAATGTTTCACCTAACACAGCCTCTAAACTTTAATTAATGTTCAAGTCTTTGTTAAATTTCCCCCAATATTTCTCTCAGACCAAACTTGAAACACATTATTTCAGTACATTTGAAGTCACACACACATACACACACATAAAGGTCACTGCTTTTGCTAAAGCAGATTGCTCTACTGAATTGCCCCTTCATTGTACCTTACACAGTTGTCTATATACACTGGACCCTTATTAAGTGCTCTCCTATTTTAAGCAATTTACTATCCTCAGAGATTTTTCCCAGTGGCCTAAAAATAGGGATGAAAATGAAATCTCAAAGACAATTATCAAAGAAACAAAACAAAATCAGAAATGGGGTATTGATTGTCATTGTTTCTTTTCCACAACCATTATGGATGAATTCCCTCAAAATCAGGATTTATTCATGGCTATAATTTCCTGTGGTAGGTTCCTGGCTCACACATACTTTTCTTATCAGTTTCATTTCTCTTGAGTCACTAAATTCTTTACATCCCAAACAAACATAAACCTCCAAGAAAAACCCCAAATTCACTGACCTACTCTTACATACATGACAAGAACAATGTTCTCTAGATTTTCAACTTTTGTCTTATTACCACTCACTTGAATATCTGACACTCTGCTTTCCTATTCCTAGCAGATTCCAGAACATAACAACACTAGTAATATCCATTTCTTTCTACTATTCTTTCTATCCTTCCTTTGCACAAACACTAAAGGAGGATTAGTCATGACTCTGAAGAAGTAAAAACTGAATAAAACAGATTCTGACCTGAAGACACTTATAATTTTTTTTTTTAGGAACTAGGAAAATCACAAAAGCCTTACTAGAGCAGGTGATACCTAAGCTAAATTATAAAGAGCTATTAATTTTGTGATGTAAACCTGATGTGTAGTCCATCATGTGTTACCCTGCTAACTAAAAGGCTGTTAAAAATGAGTACAATCATATGAAACACAATGTAAATGAATAAAACATAATATATAAGAATTTATGTAACAGTTGTTGTTCTTGTTAAGTTCCATCAAGTCATAGGTGACTCATAGAGACCCTATAAACAGAAGTCCTGAACACTTGTGTGACTTAATGGGAAAGATCAGAGTGAAAAATAATATATACAAACTTTGTAAATATACCACTTGTTATTTGTTGTTATGTGCCGTCGAGTTGCTTGCGACTCACAGCGACCCTATATACAAGAGCCCTAAACTCTGCTCTGTCCTGTGCCAATCGCACTGTCTCTGATCGATACACCCATCCTGATTACCCCAGTCACTGAATCAATCCACTTCATGGAGGGCCTCTCCTGTGCTGTCCCTCCGCCTTCCAAAGCATGATGTCCCTATCCAAGGATCGGTCCCTACTTACAACATGTCCAAAGTATGTCAGATGAAGCCATAGAATCCTTGCCTCCAAGGAGCCGCCCAGTTTAACACTCTCCAGGATGAATCTCCTTGTTTTCCTAGCAGTCCATAGTACACATTCAATACTCTTCTCCAGCACCACAGCTCAAAGGCATCAATTCTCCATCTATCCTCCCTAGTCATTGTCCAACTCTCTGATGCAAAACAAGTGATTGCAAAGACCATGGCCTGTATCAGATGCACCTTAGTCTCCAGAGAGACACTATTGCTCTTTAGTACTTGTAAAGGTCCCTAACTGCAGACTTTCCCATTGAAATATATCTTTTAATTTCCTGGCTGCTGTTGCCAAGAATATTGACTGTGGAGCCAAGCAAACTAAAGCTGTGAACAATCTCAATCTCTGCACCATCCGTCCTGATGCTGCCATTTGGTCCAGTGGTGAGAATCTTTGTCTTCTTGAAATTGAGCCTCAATCTATAGTAAAGGCTGCAGTCCTTGACCCTCTGCAGCAAGTGCTTCAGGTCCTCTTCAGTTTCAGCAAGCAGCATTGTGTCATCTGCATAACACATATCATTGATAGATCACCAATCCTGACACCACATTTCTCCTCATAGAGCCCAGCTTCCTGGATAATCAGTTCTACATACGGGTTGAAAAGGTATGGAGACAGGACACATCCCTGGTGTACACCCTTCCCAATTTTAAACCATGCAGTGTTTCCTTGCTCTGTTCTGACCACTGCCTCCTAGTCCAAGTATAGGTTCTACATTAGAACAATCAAATATTCTGGGATTCCCATTCTTCTCATAATCAGCCACAGTTTGTTATGATCCACACAGTCAAACGCCTTTGTATAGTCAATGAAACACAGATAGACATTACTTTGGTATTCCTGTATAAAATAAAAAAGCTTACTTTAAAAGAATTTATAAAAACTAATATAAAATTAAAATGTTGTTGTTGTTTTGTTTGTTATGTGCTGTCAAGTCATCTGTGACTCACAGTGACCCTATGTACAACAGTCCTAAACCCTGCTCTATCCTGTGCTAATCTCACTGTCTCCAACACATGTACCTCAATTACCGCAGTCACTTAATCAATCTATCTCATCGAGGTTCTTCCTCTGGCCCTCCACCTTCCCAAGCATGACATCCCTCTCCAAGGATTGGTCCCTCCTTGCAACCTGTCCAAAATATGTCAGATGAAGCTTCAGAATCATTACCTCTAAAAAGCAGCCTGGTTTAACTCTCTCTAGAGAGAGCACCTTAGTCTCCAGAGTGACATTATTCCCTTCAGTACTTTGAAGAGGTTCCTAAAAGCAGACTTTCCCACTTGCCCATTGCAATACATGTTTTATTTCCTGACTACTGGTGCTAAGAGTGTTGACTGTGGAGCCAAGCAAATACATTTTTTTGAAAAATCAAGACATAAAAAAGATGTGTATTCTGCCTGTCTTCTGGCACTGAAATTACTTTATCAAATATTAATTACTTGAATGCTTTGTTAACAACCAATGCATTCAAACATTAAGCATTATAAAGAATACAACCTATAAAATTAGGTTTATATTCTAGAAATTTCGCTTAGGTAAATGCAAATCACTTATGAAATAAAGGTCTAAAAATAGATTTGTGTCATTTTCAGAATTTTTAATGTTATATTTAACTATAAACCTCATTTTCCCACTTCTCTATGTTTACCAGTTTCATTTAGTAGAAGTATTTAGTGGTACTTAAAGAAAGTAATAAGGAAAAGAAATCTAGTTATTCATAACAGTTCTTTTTATCGCTGAACACAAAAATTAGAGTAAATTATTTTTATGACTAATAAGATGTTTTTAAATATCATCCATGTCCTTCTTATAAGATAGTGAATATAACAATTATCACAAAAACCCTACCCGTGGTTGTCCTTATATTTAAGCAAAATTTTCTTGATGATTTGAAGAATATCCCTCTTTATTCTCCTCTTAAAACTATCTCCCTAAGTACTATATACTAAATTTTAAAACCTTACTATTAAAGTTAATGTTTTAGATTTAATATAAAGTCTTCTTAAAAAGGATTCTTATAGTGAGAGGTAGAATACTGACTATAGAGATAACCATTATCAGACAATAGCACCTTTAAAAGAGTTAGTTTATCAATTGTGTTTCCCTGATAACTAAGTTCAAATAGGTTTTTGAGAAAATGGGATTTTTTAACAGGATTGAGAAAACACTAAGAAAGAGATGAGAACAGTCTGGGAAAAGATTTTAAAAGCAAGCATTAGACAGACAGCAGTAAACATGAGAGTATTTTATAATTTGGAGCTAAAAGAGCCCGTGTAAGTAAGCGGAAAGAAAAGAAGACAACATAATTTTTCTCACAGCTGGCTCCAAACTTTTCTTTATAAACTTCCTTTACAGAGAAAATTATTGTCCTCACCAAAGTCACTAAATTATTACTCTCACTATAGAATGGGAAATTTCCTCCTGCACAATTTACTGCCTCTCAAAACCCACTGGAGGGCCAGCTATGAGTCTGTTCTGACCCAATGGCACGCAACAACAACAAAGTTCTAGTGCTAGTACCAGCAGTGGAGGTCCCTACTCCAAAGTCCAGGTTTCTCTCTAACGATAGCAGCATTATTCACCTTTGCAAGAACATGGAAACAGCCCAAATGTCCAACCACAATCTAATGGATTGAGAAATTATGGTATATTCACACAATGGAATACTAT
>NW_006399752.1:12375544-12379755 GCF_000299155.1 Elephantulus edwardii
AAAAAAAAAAACAACCTCTGCTGACAACTACCTTAGAGCTCTGAAAATAACTGCTGACAATTCCAAAAAGTACACAAAGCAATGTGATTACAGAGAAGAGTAAAAATTTGAGAAAGACTAAAGGATGTTTCCTTTTTTAATTTTCTTTTTTTTTCCCTCTGATAATATGGCTTTGCAATGACAACAATTCATTGCCATTGAGTCAGAACTGACTCTTAACTGAGCCTTCAGTGTAATTTCAGAGGCTGTAAACAGCATCTTCTTCATGCATTCCTTACGGATTTGAAAAACCAACCTTTGCACTGGCAGTGCTACTTGCTAGCCACCAGGCTGACAGGGGTCACAAAACACCAAGGGAAATTTTCATTTTTCTGGCAAGTAAAATACATCCTAGGTGATGAGTAGGGAAAGGAGGATCCCAGAGAACTGGAAAAGGAGACCCCTTACATCTCTGAACATACCTCTCAAGCTAATCTCTCATCTATGTCTGGGACTGACCCAAACTAAGTGGAAAGGCATTGAGAAGTGACCTCGGCTTAAATTCACTGTCCAAATCTTAGACTAACCCCTCTATTAATGTGTAGAACAGATTCAAACCAGCATAGCAAATGCTTGCAGAACTGAAGAGATATATTAGCCACAGCCAAAGATAAGAAAATGTGTGCTCTCAACCTAAGCATGTTGTGTTGTATCTTGTTTCAGTCTGTTCACATCAACATTCTCCAGAAGATTATAACTAGATCCAGAATCTCCATACCATAATTTTTAGATCGTCTAAGATAAACTCCAGGAAAGCCCTGATGGTCTCGTAGGCAGGGAGTCATACTGCCAGGCAAAAGACACTCAGTTTGAATTCACCAGCTGCTCTGCAGGAGAAAGATAGGCGATCTCCTCCTAAGTGATTTAAATCTCTGAAAACCTACCAGAGGATTAGCGGTAAAAAGATTCATACTTGATATAATAAGACAAAACCCAAAATTACTAGGCATGGCAATATTCAGGAAAATGTGACTCATTCCCAATGGAAAAACTAAGAAACAAAGACTATTCATAACATTGAATCAATAATTTCTACCTTCTGTTGGATGACCTTTTTAGGATCTAGTAACAAATATAGATTTGTTCCAGTCAGTTGGCCAGCTAGCTCTCTTCTGGATTTCTTGGCACAGGCTGGTGAGCCTGGTACAGGGCTCCATCAATTTTTTCAAATATTTTTATTTATATTCCAACAATTCCTGGGTCCTTATATTTTGTCATTGCCTTTCATTACAAATTTAACTTCTTTTTTTTATTACTGTTAGTTCTTGATCATGTGCTAGCTTCTGAGGGCATTTCATGTCAATCAATTCTTTTTGGTACAGTGACTATATATCCCTTCCATTTCTTTTGATGCTTCCTGGATTGTTCAAGATTTTGCCCATAGCATTTTTAATTATAGAATCTTGAGGCTTAATTTGACCTTCAGTTCATTCAGCTTGAGAAATTTTGAGCAAGTTCTTCCCTATTTTACTTTCACTGCCTTCAACTCTTTGCATATTTGTCTTCTAAAAAAAGACAAAGCAGAGGACTTTTCCTCATCTTCTTGAGCTGCCCTTCGAAATCTTTTCATTTCTTTTACTTCACCATTTTTTTGAAAGATTTATTCGATCTGAAGAGAAACAAGAGTATGGAAAAGGTAATTTTATTTATTTTTTTTAAATTTTTTTTAAAAGGTAATTTTTAAAATGGCTGCAGTTAAAGACACTGGAAGCAAGCTACCAGAAATTCAAGCTGGAGCAAACTGGGAATAAGGGTTCTCACTGCTGATGCCAGGTGGTTCTTGGCTGAATTTACCAGTGTCTATGCAAAACTTTGACTGTGTAGACCATAACAAGTTATGAATAGTACTGCAAAGAATGCTAACTCATTTAATTGTGCTCATGGGGAATGTGTACAATGACCAAGAAAAAAAGCAATTTGAACAGAACAAGGGATATCACAGTTGAAAATCAGAAAAGGTATCTTTATCTACATGCTAAGCAAACAATCTAAGAAACTGGACTATATGAAGCCCATGACATCAAAACTGGAACAAGGCTGATTAACTTGCAATATACAGATGTATCTTACAACCTTGCCTGGTGGAACCAAACTGGACTGGAACCACATAATGAAGATCCAATACTGTGGCCTTTTTAGAGTCATAAATTATAACAAGAATTCTCAAAACTAGACACACAAGCATTATCTTGGTAAGAGGAGGTAGTTCTCATGAATTTCACTTCACTTGACTCTACATCCATTGCACTAGCACTCAAGAATTCAGATTACAGGGGGTGAGAGTCGGGGGAGGGCTGGGCAGGGAGAGAAGTGCAGCAATGAATGAATGGAATTCCAAAATCCCAGTAAATGTTCATTAAAATAAAAAAAAAAAAAGAATTCCGATTACATCCTGCATTAAGTCAATCTGCAGCAAAAGACCCTATTATTCAAAAACGAAGATACCACTTTGAGGCCTAAGATGTGCCTGGCCCATCCTAGTATTTTCAATTGCTTACATTACATGTGGAATCTGGATAACAAACTAGGAAGACCAAAGGCAGGCCTTGAATTAGGGTGCTAGTAGAGTATTCAATAGACAGACTGCCAGAAGAAAAAAAACCAAAAACGTCTTCAAGTACAGCCCGAATGCTCTTTGGGAGCAAGGATGGGAAGCCTTCACTGCATGGACTCTGAACATGTGATCAGGAGGTATCAGTCTCTGGAGGTTGTGATGCTTGGGGGAAAGTCAGTGAAGAAGACCCCCAATGAGATAGAATGACTCAGTGACTACATCAGTGGACTCAAATACAGCACTGTAAGGCAAGCTGTTAACACGGGGGTCTTTCTGTTGTACAGTTATTTTAGAACTAATTGCATACTATTGTTGACTGCGGTCCAGTCAAACAGGACTCATGTTGTTGTTGTTGTTATGTGCCATCGAGTCGCTTGTGACTCATAGCAACCCTATGTACAACAGCTCTAAACTCCGCTCTGTCCTGTGCCAATCGCACTATCTCTGACACTCCCATTCCAATTATCCCAGTCACCGAATCAATCCACCTCATAGAGGGCCTTCCTCTCCTGCACCGTCCCTCCACCCTCCCAAGAATGATGTCCCTCTCCAAGGACCGGTCTCTCCTCACAACATGTCCAAAGTATGTTAGACGAAGCCTCAGAATCCTTGCATAGCCACCCTAAAAACAAAAGGCCTGAACTTAACAAAAACCCTCCCTCCCAAAGCCTGTGATACTCTTTACTGTTAGGGTTGTAATCCCTTTGGTGGGTTCTAACCATTTCATTTACATAGCCTCACACAATTAGGTGAGCATCACAAGAAATGGCTAGAGGTACTGTATTATTCACAGCACTGTATGTCCTGATGTCTTCCCAAAAAGGACCAGGCAGGTCCCTGTCACCTTGATTGTAGTCCTAGGAGGCGTATATTGGAAATCTGACCCCAGAACTGTAAGTTGCCTCAAGGAAAAAATGAAATTCACTTCCCTATGACTCAATTACTCCACTTTGGAAAATTTGTCCTGAAGAAACTGCCAGCTTGTACTGAAAGTACTCTAGTCAGTTTCATATCCCATGGAGAAGAGTAGGGAACACTGACATGCTAAACATGACACAAACCAGAAAAAGGAAGATTCACCCAGGCCTTTAAAACACATAGGTGTTAAGAATTTAATATTCTACAGAAATCAGGGACCGAAAAGAGCATTATTTAGAACATACAGTAGCACCACAAGATGCTATGTGAATCCTGCCTGGAATTAACATTACCTTGAGAGACCTTTTCACTCTTCTGGCTTTTTTATTTCAGGTTTTCCTAAGTGAAATTTTAATATGAAAAGTTTTCTTTAAAAACTGTCTATCATCCATCAATGCAATACTATCCCCATCACCATTTTTACCTTTCCTAACAGCCCCAGAAAGATTTTCCTGTCCTAATCCTTATTCCCCACCCTCAGGTGAAAAAGCTACATTTAGCACAGGGAAATTTGCACATGACTAAGTGCCTTAAAAGGGGGAGATTATCTCTGATTACCACATGGGCTATGGAAGCTAAGGCTTGACCCCAGGGCCTTGATAGCCTCATTCAAGCCTGGCCAGCAACCTTCTTCACACGCTTGGTGGTCACCTTTTCACTCACCCTGGCGTGGTGTTAGTATTAACTGTCTACTCAAGCA
>NW_006399752.1:12380625-12403053 GCF_000299155.1 Elephantulus edwardii
TTCCAATCAAAAGCTTGGCCACAGTCACCACAGAAGTGTCGCTTATGTCCAACATGGCTCTTACAATGGATGACCAGCTGTGACTTCCAGCTGAAGCTTCGTCCACACTCCTCACAAGGGTAGCTGAAGGGGCCAGTGGAGATGTGCCAGGGACGGGACCGTGGCTATGGAGTGATCGGTGGTAGTCTCTCAGCACTTCCAAGTGCCGGCTGGCTCCCTGCATGTGCTCACCTATGAATGACGAATACTGACTTCCAATCAAATTCGAGGCCGCGCTGCTCACATATATAGGGTTTCCTGAGTGGTGCCTGTGTCTCCAACCCAGGCCCGGGTGACGCGGTCCAGCCTTGTACACCACTGGCCTGCGGCACTGGGACACACATGGTGGCTGGGCCTCGCAGAGGCCAGACCTCTGGGGAGGCTGTGGGCACCTCCAGGGGGCTCCTGCCCTCATCTCCCACAGAGATCACGGTCCCATACTTCTGAAGCATCGCATCCCAGTACAGCTCCTTCTGTGATGTGTCTAGCAGCCCCCACTCCTGCATCCTGGGAGGAAGGAACGATGTAGAGGTTGTGTTCTGACGTTCAAGGTGCCTCTCAGGTCCCTGGGCTGGAATCAGAGGAACAGGCGGAGCTATCTGCTGCCTGTCGGCATCTGGCTCCTCCTTCACGTTGCAGTTGAGCTGGGCAGGCTCCTCTATCAGGGCAAGACGGGGTTCTGCAGAGCCTGAGGGGAGGTGACCCTGTGATGCTAATTTGGCCTTCTGAGGTGTTGGAAATACCTCCTGCCCTAGAACATGGGCTGTGATCCAGCCCAAGAGCTGCCCAGGGTCATGCTGCAGGCCTTCACCAGGGCCACCACCTCCTCAGGGGTGCCTGGATGCTGCTCACGAACCCAGGCCTGGATCTCGGGGGGGCAGCACCCCCAGGAACTGCTCCAGCACCAGCAGCTCCAGCATCTGCTCCTTGGAACGAGCCTCGGCGGCCGCAGCCACTGGTGGCACAGCTGGCACAGCCGGGCCAGGGCCTCGAGGGGCCCAGCTGCTTCCTGGTAGCGGAAGCTTCGGAAGCTCAGGCCTCCAGATCCTCCAAGGTGGTTGTGGGGTCCACAGGAGGCAGGTAGAGGCCAGGCAGCATCCTTGTGTGGAAGGTCTTGTTGGAGTTGCCAGCAGAGTGCTTCAGGAATTCTGGAAGGGCCAGCTCCTCTGAGACTTTCTGCTGTTTGCTTGGAGCACTCGTGACACTCTCTTCCGTCTTCTTGGTCTTCTTGCTCTGCAAAGCGTTGTATTCGTCTGTGTGGTGGCGTTTCAGGTGCCTTTCTAAGTTGGCTGCGTGGTCTCCAACCATGTCTGTGTTACAGATTTTACAAGTGCTTTTATTTTCAATCTTTTCATACTTGAAGAACTCCTGACATGGATTCTCTCTGGTCCGTCCCATACTAGAATCTGACAGATTTCCGCTCGGTGCAGAAGTCGACGGAGGCAGCAGCTCCTTCGATGCCGGCCCGGTCTCCGCCCCACCGCGCACCTGTCCCTCACATCTTCGCGAACTCGCGCCATGAGAGGACGAGCCGGGGCGGAAACGGCCACCCCCGGCGGCCTGCGGAGCGTCCCGCGTCAGCAGCGGCCAGACCACGGCGCTGGGCCCCAGGCCACTTCCGAGGAATGGCGCCGCGCCAGGGCCGCACGCCATTCCCTCTACTTCACCATTTTGTCCCTTTGTTTTTGTTTCCCAACATTATCGTGCAATTTTCAAATTCCTTCTGGCATTCATTTTGATCTTTCTTTTCTCCCCTGTCTTTGTAATGACCTTTCCCTTTCTTGCTGTATGGTATACTTTATGTCACCACACAACTCATTTGGCCTTTAGTCATTAGCATTCAATGCATCAAATCTATTTTTTAAATATTTGGGGGTGTTTGTTTGTTTGTTTGTTTGTTTTAAATCAGGTGGGATAGACTTGAAGTTGAGTTCTGGTTCTTGTGCACTGTTTTCATTTCTTCTGCTTAAATTTGAACTTGCACATGTTCCACCGTCAGTACCTGGTCTGGTTCTCACTGCCAATATTGAGCTATTCCAACACTTCTTTCCACAGATATAGTGGTCTTTGTGGATAGTCATAATTTGTATTTTTAAAAAAGATATTTGCAATTAATAAATCATTGATTGTAAACCAATTCAGTCATTCTGTTTCTATCCTCATTTCTGTCACTAAGTCTATAATTTCCAACTACCAATACTTCTTCATTTCCAACTGGTGCATTCTAGTTTTTATCAATTATTATCATCACTGCATCTTGACTGTATATTCGATTGTTTCATGCTGCAAAAGTTGGTAGACATTCTCAATTTCCTTATCTTTTGCTCTAGCTGTTGATAACTGAATAATAGTTGGATTAACAGGTCTTTCTTTCCCTTTAGTTTTTTTTATTCGTTTGCATATATTCATTCAAATACATTGTGTTTTGTACATGTTTTGTACTTTCTGTTTTATACATTTGCATCCATTGCCTTGGGAAAGTCAGCTGTCAGAAACCTCTCAAGAGTACTGAAGAGTGACAACATCAGACAGGAAACTAAGGTGCACCTGATCCAGGCTATAGTCTTCACAATTCTGTGCTGTACATCGGAGAGTTGGACAGTGACTAGGGATGATAGAAACAGAATTGATGCCTTTGATCTGTGGTGCTGGAGAAGAGTGTTGAATATACCATGGACTGCTAAGAGAACAAACAGGTTTGTCCTGGAGAGGGTGAAGCCAGAATGCTCCTTGGAGTCAATGATTCTGAAGCTTCGTCTGACATACTTTGGGCATGTTACAAGGAGGGACTGGTCCTTGGAGAGGGGCATTGTGTTTGGGAAAGTGGAGGTACAGCGCAGGAAAGGAAGACCTTCAATGAGATGGATCGATTCTCTGACTGGGGTGGTGGGGGTGAGTGTGTTGGAGACAGTGAGGTTGGCACAGGGTAGAGTAGGGTTTAGGGCTCTTGTACATAAGATCACTATGAGTCGCAAGTGATCCGACGGCACACAGTAATAACAACCATTGTTCTATGTCTACTATGATCCCATCTTTTCAAGCCCATTGAAACTTTCCCATTACTTCACTCTCCCTCCACCCACTAATCTCTGCTTTCCCAGTGATTTTCCTCCTTCCTCTTTTTATAGCCCCTCTCTCTCCTTTCTCTTTTGAACATTTATACATATCTTACTTAGTTACCTTTTATTTTCACAATAGTGGCCTTCTGCAATATTTGTCCTTATATAACTGAGATATTTCACTCAGCAAAATGCTCTCTAGTCTCTCCCAAGTGATATAGTACTTTGCAAAACCATTGTTAATTAGTACTGCATAGTATCCCATTGTGTGAATTTATAAAAATTTCTCAATCCATTCATTTGTTAGTAATGGTATTTGGGCTGTTTCCATTGTACTGCTATTATGAATAATGCTGTAATGAACATAGGTAGTCAAATGTTCATTCATCTTTATATATTCCTAACAGTGGAATTGCTGCATCATATTTGGTTTATATGTTCAGTTTTTTTGATGAAATGCTAAACCACTTCCTATAACAGTTGTACCATTTTACAATCCCACCGACACCATATTCGTTCTTCAAGGAGATATGGAAAAGGCAGTTTTCAGCTTCATTTGGAAAGGAAAGAGACCTAAAATAAGCAAAGCTCTTCTAAAAGAACAGCAAGGAAATTGGAGACATCTCACTTTCTGATCTCAAATCAACTACACAACTATAGTAATAAAAAAAATCATCATATTGGTACAATAACAGATATCTAAATCATGAAATAGAATTGAGAATACAGAAATCAGTTCATCAATCTATGGTCCACTAATATTTGGTAAGACAATAAAAACTACTATATGGGGAAATGACAGCCTCTTTAATAGATGATGTTGGCAAAACTGGATGTTTGCCAGCAGAAAATTTTAAAAGGTCTACCTTGTCTGTGTATAGATAGTGTCCTATCACATGTAACATAGTATGCCAGGCTCGATCTTGAAATGGTCTTTTTGACTGTAAGTACAGCACATTCTTCCTGTATTTTTTTATCCCAGGATAGTTAATCATATGATTATTTGCTTCAAAATGTCCAGTTGCCAGTCCATCTCAGCCCACTAATGATTACAATGTTCATTCCAAGTATAATATCCTTTTTCAAGACTTGCCCCCTTTTAAAAAATTTGCCCCAAGTATCTAAGGTAAAGTTTCATCATTCTTGCCTCCAAGAAGCAGTCTAGTTGCACTTTCTCCAGGACACATTTTTTTTTTCTTTTGGCAGTCCCTGAATAGTCAGTACTCTTTACCAATATTACATCTCAAAGGCATTCATGATTCTTTTCTGTCATCCTTACTTACTGGCCAACTTGCAAGTACAAAGCAAGTAAATTAAGAGACCATGGCTAGGATCAAGTACATCTTGGACTTTAAACTGATATCATTGCTTTTCAACACTTTGGAGATGTCCTGGGCAGCAGATTTGCCAATGTCGTACAACTTTTGATTTCTTGATTGCTGGTGTCCAGGGACGATAGATCCAAGTAAAATTAAATCCTTGACAATATACACCTTTTCTCTATCTCTCATGATATTGTTTGTTGGCTGGGTGGTGAAGATTTTTGTCTTCTTAATGTGGCGATGTAATCTGTACTGAAGCTGTAGTCCTTGATCTTCCACAGCAAACATTTCAAGTCCTCACTTCGACAGCAAAGTTGTGTCATCTGCATAATGTAGGATGTTGATAAATCTTCCTGATCTAGATGTCACATTCTTCTTCATAGAGTCTAGTTTCCTGAGTGATTTGCTCACCATACAGATGGAATAGATATGGAGAGAAGATACTTCGCTGCAATAAATATTTCTTGATTTTAAACCATACTTTAAAAAAAAAAAACTTGCTCTGTTCGCATGACAGCCTCTTGGTCTAGGTATAGGGTTTTTTGTGGACACATTTTAAGTGTTCTATTATTCCCATTCTTCTCAACGTTATTCAGTTTCTGGTGATCCACACGGTCAAATTTCTTAACATGGTGAATAAAACACAAATAGGCATTCTTCTTGTATTCTATGCTTTCAGCCAAGAGCCATCTGCCATCAATAATTATATTTCTGGTACCATAGTCTCTTCTAAACATAGTTTGAACTCAATGAATGCAATGTTCTAGCCATTTTTATGAACCTGAGCAAGATTTTGCTAGCAGGTGTTATTAATGATATTGTTCAATAATTTCCACATACTGTTGGATCACCTTTCTTGAGAATGGGAACAAATATGGATCTCTGCCAGTCAGCCAGCCAAGTAGCTGTCTTCTAAATTTCTTGACATAGAATGATAAAAACATCCATAGCTATATCTGTTAGTTGAAACATGTCAATTGGTATCTCATCAGTTCCCACAGAATGACTAAAATAATCTAACTATAGTAAGTTGATGAAGATACAGCACATCTAGAATTTCCCTACACTGCCAGTAAGAAGGTAGTTTGGTCTTTTCTAACACAGTTAAACATTTTATTTACAATTGGACATAGTAATTCTACTACTAGGTTCTCCCATAAGAGACAAAAATTGTCACCATGTAGACAAAAAAAAATCATGACAGTTTTATTGGGAATAAAAATAAACCAACTGGAAATAATGCGAATGTCCATCAAGAGGTAAATGTAGAAACCAGTTTTGGGATAGCTATACCATAGAGTTATTAGTTACTGTTGAGTTGGATTGCTGGTGGCTTAGTGGGAAGAAGCTGAGCTGCAATCTCACAGGCATGCAGTTTAAATCCACCAACTGCTCCCCAGAAGGAAGACGAGCAATCTCTTGCCATGCGATTTCCTGCTTGCAAAAACCTGCTGGAGGGTCAGCCATGGGTTGGTTAAGACTTGATGGCATACGACAATAACAACTCCTGAGTCAGTATGACCCACAGCCACTATATGAACAGCATAACTGAACTCTGTCCAGTTCTGCACTATCTTTGCAATTGATGCAATAGTCTAGCCCATTATAGCCACTGTGTATTTTGAGTGTCTTCCAACTGAAAGGGCTGCTCTTCCAGCCTTACACTGAACATTACTCTTTTGTAATCCACAATGTTTTCCTTGACTGATAATTGGAAGTAGATCACCAGGCCTTTCTTCCTAGTCTGCCTCAGTCTAGAAGTGCTGTTAAAACCTTTTTGCCAAAGATGACCTCTACTGTATTTGAAATAATGGTGGTTTGATACCCAAAACAAATGGGTGAATTTAAATATAAATATAAAAATAAAAAAGGGATCATTATGCTGAGTTTAAAAAGATGATTTTCAAAAAAATTGTGCATAATGCATTATTTCATCTATATAAATTATAGAAAAACAAACAATCTACAGTGATAAAAAATCAGTCAGTGGTTGCCTGAGGATTGTGGGTAGAAGTAAGAAAAACTTACATGAGTATGAGAAAACTTTTGGGATTGACAAATATATTTGTTATCTTAATTGTAGTGATCATTTCCTGGCTATATGCATGTTGTTGTTATATGCCATCGAGTCAACTGCAAGTCATAGAGACCGTATGCACAATATCTCTGAACCCTGCTCTATCCTAAGACAATCTCACTGTTTCTCATACACATACCTTCATTACCTCAATTATTGTGTCAATCCATCTCATCCAGGGTATTCCTCTCCTGTGCTGTCTGTTGACCCTTCCAAGCACTATATATCCTTCTCCAAAGACTTGTTCCTCCTGGCTATATGCCTAAAGTATGTGAAACAGAGTCTCAAAATCCTGTCTTTCAAGAAGCTGCTTGGTTTTACCCTCTCCAGGACAAACTTGTTTGTTATCTTAGCTGTCTGTGGTATATTTAATAGTCTTCTCCAGAATAACAGCTCAAAGGCATCAATTCTTCATCTGTCATCCTTGGTCATTGTCCAGCTCTCTGATACATAGAAAGTAATTACGAAGACCATGGCTGTGATTAGGCACATCTTAGTCTCTAGACTCTAGCACACTGGAGAGGGTCCCAACAGCAGATTTTTCTAATGCAATTCACCTTTTGATTTCCTGACTGCTGGTGCCACGAGTGTTGATTGTGGTGTCAGGAAGCTGCATTGTAATCTGGAAGGCAAACAGTACAAGTACACCAGCTGCTCTGTGGAAGAAGGATGGGTGATCTCCTGTGTGCTTAACTGCCTCTGAAAACCCACTGAAGGGTCAGCTATGCATCAGTTCTGATTTGATTGTATATACATCAATAACAATATTCATATACTATTTAAAAAAAATGTGTGCTTTATTTTACTGTGCTCATGTAAAACCTATACCTAAACCAGGAAGCTGTCATAAAGAGCAAGGGGAAAATGGCTTCATTCAAACTGAAGAATGAAATGCATCAAGAATGTATCCTTTCCTCATACCTTTTCAATCTACATGCAGAACAGATCATCCAGGGGGCTGGACTTTATGAAGAAGAATGTAGCATCAGGTTTTGAGGGAAACTCAACAACAAAGGTGTTTTATACAGATGACACAATCTTGCTTGCTGGAGGACTTGACGCATTTGCTGAAGAAGACCAAGGACTGCAGTGTTCAATATGGATTGCATCTCAACTTCAAGAAACAAAGATTCTCACCACTGGACAAATTGGCAACATCGTGACAGATGGAGAAAAGATTGAGGTTGTTACCAATTTCATCTTGCTCATATTCACAATCAATATTCTTGGCACCAGCAGTAAGGAAATAAAAAGATGAGTTGCTTTAAGACAATCTGCTGTCAGGGACCTTTCCAGAATGGCTAAAAAGCAATGATGCCAATCTAGAGACTAAGGTGTGCCTGAGTCATCTCAATTACTTGCTATTGAGAGCTAGACAATGTCTAAGGATGACAGAAAAAAAATTAATTTCTTTGAGTTGTGGTTCTGGAGAGGAGTACTGGACATACCATGGACTGCCAAGAAAACAAATAGGTCTGTTCTGGAAAGGATGAAAACAGGTTGTTCTTTGGAAGCAAGGATTTTGTAATTCTATTTCATATTCTTTGGGCATGTTGCCAAGAGGGACCAGTGTATGAAGAAGGACATCAGACTCAGATGTCAGTACAGGAGAAGAATGAGATGGATTGACACAGTGACTGTGGTAATGGGGACAAATGTGTTAGAGCTGATGAGATTGGCTCAGGATAGAGAACGGTTCAGGGCTATTTTTCAGAAAGTTGCTATGAGTCTCATTGTCAATGTGAAAACACATCACAACAATAACTACATGTAACTGAAAGTGTCTGTGTGTGTGTGTGTGTGAGTGTGTGTGTGTGTGTGTGTGCGCGCGTGCACACATGTGAGTTTTGGTGTCATGTGCTGTCTAGTTGGAACCAACCCATAAGTGACCTTCCAGCAGGTTTTCAGAGGCAGTTAATTACACAGAAGGAGATTGCCCATCCTTCTCCCATGTAGTAGTTGGTAGATTTGAATTGAGTGTCTTTGAAATTGCAGTGCAACTTTTTAAAATTAGAGGAATGAGTAAAAAAAAAACAAACACAACAAACTATTGGGAATATCTAGTATTAATCAACATCTCCTTTACATTAATAATAGATAAAAATATGTTATCTAAATTAAATATACACATATATTAGTGGTGGTGGTGGTGATGGTGGTGGTGGTGGTGGTACATGCGATCAGGTGAACTTCAATTCATAGCGACCTTACAGCACAGAGTAGAATTACCTCATAGGGTTTTTGAGACTAGAATTTCTATAGAAGGAGATATCTAGCAGACCTTGTATCTGCAGAATGTTGGTAGAAATGTCAGGAAAAATGGGTAGGATATTCTTGGATAATCTCAGAGTTTGCCAACTAACATTGCACCCTTCAAACTGAATACTCCTGGTGGCCTGAACAGCTTTAATGAAATTAATTTCCAGATCTTCCCTTCCTGTAAGTTTACTATCTTCATGAAAATGAAGTGTATTTGTGGTCTGATTCTCCTTTTACAGTCCCCTTATCTCACAGTGATCTCCCCCCTTTTTTAAAGAAAAACACCTTTTTAATACACCATTATATTATGTAAGGCACCATTTGAAAGAAGTATTTCATGAAGAAATTGATAGACTGAAGGTAAAGTTACCTTAAACGAAATGAAATCATTAAACTTCCACAACTGCACCTCTTTTTTTTCAAAGTAAGTCTGATTATAGAAGTTCTCTTCACAAGTACTGGTTTTACAACCAGTTAACAATCATTTTCCATAAAATGAAGAAATGAAATATGTGTCCATTAGATTTTTATGAAAATATAGGTAAAGGCACATGATAAAAGTTGTTGTTGTTGTTGTTGAGTCACTTACGACTCATAGCAACCCTATGTACAACAGCCCTAAACTGCTCTGTCCTGGGCCAATCGCACTGTCTCTGACACTTCCATCCCGATTACCCCAGTCACTGAATCAATCAACCTCATAGAGGGTCTTCTCCTCCTGCACTGTCCTTCCACCCTACCAGGCATGACTTCCTTCTCCAAGGACTGGTCCCTCATTGCAACATGTCCAAAGTATGTTAGATGAGGCTTCAGAATCCTTGTTGATTTTCAACAGATGTAGTTTCATAATTTCCCATAAAAAATTTAATAATATCATCTAACAAATCTAATTGTTAGCAAATTTTGCAAAACAAATTAAAAAAATGAAGCCATTTTAATAACTAGGTACCAATACATTTTAAAACCAGATAATTCTCAATGCTTAAAATATGATCCCACAGTGATAATCCAAACAGTTAATAATCAGAAAGGGAAGATACAGTCACTAGCCAGGCTTTGCATCAAGAGATTTGAGCAAGCAACTTCCATGAAAATGAAATCCTCAAGTGACTTTTCTATCCCAAACTGTCCATTTCTACTTATCTACATACCTAAGTAGAGTCCCTGGTGGGGGGCCGGGGGGGGGGCAGGAAGGGGAGTGTTAATCATTAAGTTAGTAATGCACAGCTCTGCCAACTGAAATTTTAAAAGTTCAAGTCCACCCAGAAATACCTTACAGGAAAGCCCTTGCAATCCACTTGTCAAAATTCAGATACTAAGAACCCTGCATATGGAGCATGGTTTTATTGTTTCACACTTGAGGTTGCTGCATTGGAATTGACTTACCAGCTTCTAGCTGGTGTCGGCTTTATAAAATGTATTTCTGCTGAGTAACATATCTCAGTCACAAAAGGACAAATACAGCATAGTGCCACTGTTGTAAAATGGGACTGGCATCTGGGTTGTGGGGAGACTGAGAAAGATGAGATAAATTATGTATACTGCATTGAAACAGATGAGGGAGAGAACTGTTTAAAAGTGATATATGATTGGGTATTATTGTTATGACAGCAGTCCAGAATAAAGGTAGCATAGGGGAGTTGACTTGGGGGAAGGGATTGAATAACAATGAAATCATTTTTTCTTTTACTTTTCAAAAAGAAAAGCGAATTGGGAGTGAGTGGTGAGCCGGGAGAAAAGTGCAACAATGAATGAATGGAAATCCAAAGTCTCTGTAAACTTTCATTAAAATTAATTTTTTTAAAAAAGAGAAAAAAATTATTTAAACAGGTTTGGGTTGCTTTATTTTTTCCAGCATGTATGTCCTTTTAGAAATACTATTTTTTTAAAACTAGAATTGATGCTCACATTTTGTATTTATTTCAAGATTTGTGAACATCAATGGACATAATATTTTTAAACTATCTTCTTCAGTTATAATTAATTTGTAGTATTTAAATTGTTTTGATGACACACAAGAACAATACTCTAAAAAGTAGTGTAAAGTCTTGCAGAAGGTAAATATATTTTTAGGACCAAAAAATAAAGAACACTGTAGAAACTATTGTTAAACCAGAAGTTGCCCATCTATTTTAACTGGATGACAGCAAGGTCAAATCAGAACCACATTTAAATTACATTGATCTCATTTTAGTATTTTAACAATGTTCCTTAAATACATAGATGCTTGCAATATGCCAGAAAGCATATACTTTGCAACTACTAAAGTTGTAATAATAAATTATAGATAATAACTTGAAAATGTGTGATAAGGTTACACAAATAAAACCCTTTGACGTTTACTGGAATAGATAATATTAAGACAGCTATGCTATGAAGCTTATAACACTGTGGCAGAAGGAGAAGACACAAAGGGGAAGAGGGATCAGAACATCCTTCTGCTTTTGAATGTGCAAAGAATGTAAAGCGGTCAGCCACGTCCTAATTTCTCTCCATCCTAGAACTCTTCTGCCGACTCAGAGGATGGACTTATTTTTCCCTCACTAACCAGTTGATCCTCTGAGAAGTTACTCTGAGCCTCTGCCAGGAGGTTAAGTAAATCCATGCTCTCCAATGCACACATAGCAATTTAGCAAAGTCTCAGAAATAAAATGAGGTGAAGGGGAGAGACTTGAAGGAATCTGAGAGATTTGGAATTATCTGAACTATTTCAACAATTCCATAGGATTTTCTAAAATGTATTCTTTTTATCCTTAGGGTCGGCTGGTTACATTTAAGTGTGGTCTCACAGTTTGTTTTAAAATATCAATACTTAAAACAGGCCAAAAAAGTATACACCTTTCACAACAGAATAAAATTACTATTAAAAATTTTAAGTATCCATTTAAGGATACATAGATAGAGTCCTCTCTATGTATTAAAGATAGATAGCTAGATAGCTGGATAGCTAGATAGCTAGATAGCTAGATAGCTAGATAGCTAGATAGCTAGATAGCTAGATAGCTAGATAGCTAGATAGCTAGCTAGCTAGCTAGCTAGATAGATAGATAGATAGATAGATAGATAGATAGATAGATAGATAGATAGATAAATCTTTGTCTTAGACTTGACATTAACTCTTAGCTGACCTGGTTTTGGAGACTAAATCACATGGGGAGCTTGCTTATCTTCCTTCAACGGGGCCAATTGGTGGATTCAAACCGCCAGAAACGCATGACCTTTGGGGTAGCAGTGCAACTCCTTACAGAGCAAGCTGCCAAAGCTCACCAAATTGCTTGCTGTATTGTCTTTGAGTACTTCAAGTCAGAACTGGGCCATGGCTGAAGTTCCAGGAGATTTTTAGAGGCTGCAACTTGCACTGGAGGAAATTGCCCGCATTTCTTTCTTGGAGCAACTGGTGTGTTCTAACCCCGTACCTTGGCCAGCGCAGTGCAAAACAAAGTTATGAACTTGCGTTTCCTGAATATTCGCGCACGGCCTAAGTATAGTCTGCGGCAATGGTTACTAAGAGCTCAAAATGATACGGAAATTCTGAAACAGGTGGAGTTTATTACATCAGTCAAGACTCTTTTCACTGAGTCGTCACTGCTCCTGAGTGACTCTCCACTCTGATCTGGGTCATAGGATACTATTTCTGAGCAACTGGCTCTCAAAGATTGGGGGAAAGACACGGGGAAGAGGGTTTAATGTGTGCGAAACACACATTTTTGTCCCCTAGTTCCTAAAATCCTTCCTCAAAATAATCCACTATAACAAATTTTCATATTAAATATGGGAGAAATATGTTATTGATCATTTGATTGAATAAATTATGAAACATAAAACTGAGGGGTTTTTTATGTCATTTAACTGTCTTTATATGGAAAGTTTTTAATTGCGGAAAATATATATAAAACTAAAAATTATGGACTATAAACACCTCTAAGAACAGACACTGGTCCAATGGTATTGCCGGCCCCATTCACCTCTCCAAACACTTGATTTTCTTCTGAGTGCTGAAGGAGCATATTTCTTGGGCTTCATTACAGTTAAGGCTATTCATATGATTAAAATATTAAAAGCACTTATGTTTTAATAGGAGCACTGTAGTATTTCAGTGGCATCAGAGAAAGATTCAATAACTTGTGTTATGCAACCTTGCTGAAAATGAGAAGGAATTGAAATGCTAGCCCCAGCCTTCAATAGGATTATATCTCAACAGAAAACAAAAATCCACACCACTGGACCAATAGGCAATATTATGATGTTGTTGTTATTGTTGTTACATGCCACTGAGGCCTGCGACTCACACCAACCCTATGTACAATAGCTCTGAAGTCTGCCCTGTCCTAAGCCTTCTCACTGACTCCAACACACCTACCCTCATTGTCCCAGTTACTATATCAGTCCATCTTCTACAGGGCCTTCCTCTCCTGCATTGTCCTTTCACCCTTCCAAGCATGATGTCCTTCTCCAAGGAATGGTCCCTTCTGGCCACATGCCCAAAATATTTGAGATGGAGCTTCAAAATTCTAGCCTTGAAGGAGAAACTTGGTTTCACCCTCTCTAAGACAGACTTGTCTTCTTGGGAGTCCATGGTATGGTCAAGATTCTTCTCCAGCACCACAACTAAAAGGCATCAATTCTTCTGTCATCATTAGTCATTGTTCTTCTGTCATCATTAGTCATTGTCCAGCTCTCTGATGCAACTAATTGGGAAGACCATAGCCTGGATCTCTATACACCTTAGTCTCTAGACTGATATCATTGCTTTTCAGTATTCTGGAGAGTTCCCTGACAACAGATTTACCTAATGCAATTTGTCTTTTGTTTTTCTGACTGCTGGTGCTAAGAGTGTAGATTGTGGGGTTGAGCAAACTGTAACTGTTAACAACCTCAATCTCTTCTCCATCCATCATGGTGCTGCCAGTTGGCTCAGTGGTGAGAATCTTTGTCTTCTTTTATTCCCCCCCCTCTATTTTTTAAATTTTATACTGATTTATTTACAAAGTTTGAATGTATTGTTTTTTAGAAAAGATCTTTCCCATTTTCTCCATTCCACCCACCCATCGAATTGTGCAACCCTATGATTAACACCCCCGCACACCCTAACACACCCTCACCCCTCCGCTTCCAAACTGCCCCACCTTCGATAATAATTCTCATCCTACAATAATAATTTTATACAGTATTTGTCCTTGTGGGACTGAGTTAGTTCACTCAGCTAATGCACTCCAGTCCTTCCCAAGTTAGGTAGTAATTTAAAAACCATTGCTCCTGCGTGCTGCATAGTATCCCATTGTATGAATGTATCACAATTTCTCAATCCATTCATTTATGGTTGGACATCCAGGCTATGTCCATGTTCTTGCAATAGTGAATAATGCTGCTATGAACATTGGAGAATCTTTGTCTTCTTGTTGATTAGCTTCAATCCATATTAAAGACTACATACCTTGACCTTCTGCTCTAAGCACATCAGGTCCTTCTCAGTTTCAGCAAGCAAGGTTGTGTCATCTGAATAACATATATTGTTGATGAGTCTTCCTTCAATACTGATGGCACATTCCTCCTCATAAAGCCCAGCCTCCTGGATGATCTGTTTTGCATATAGTTTGAAAAGGTATGGAGATAGGACACATCCCTGACACATTCCTTCCTGATTTTGAACCATGCAGTGCTTCCCTAATCTGGTCTGAGGGCTGCTTCCTGGTCAGCATATAGGTTTTGTATATGCACAAACAAGTGTTTTGGGATTCCCATTCTTCTCAAGGTTAGCCACAATTTGTTGTGATCCACATAGTCAAATGTCTTTGTATAGTCAATAAAATAGATGAAGGGAGAAAAGGATGAAATTACCAATAATTTCATCTTACTTAAATCCTTGATAACCAGAAGTCAAAAGTCATACCATTTTACAATCCCACCAACAATGTATAAGAGTTCCAGTCTTGCCACATCCTCTCCAACATTTAAGTATTTTTATGGTATCTCAGTGTAGTGGTTTGATTTGCATCTCTCTTATTGCCACTGATTTTGAGCATTTCTTCATGTGTCGGCCATTCGAATATCTTCCGCTGTGGAAATTCTTCCCATGTCTTTTGCTCATTTAATAATTAGGTTATCAGTCATTTTCTGGTTACCTGAAAATTATTTTCTGGTTATCTGGATCTTGGTTGAAAGCAGAGAATACCAGAAGAATGTCTATCTGTGTTTCATTGATTATGCAAAGGCATTTGACTGTGTGGATCATAACAAACTGTGGCTGACTCTGAGAAGAATGGGAATCTCAGAACATTTAATTGTGCTAATACAAAACCTGTACTTGGACCAAGAAGCAGTAGTCAGAACAGAGCAGGGTAACACTGCATGGTTCAAAATTGGGAAGGGTGTACGCCAGGGATGCATCCTGTCTCCATACCTTTTCAACATGTATGCAGAGCAGATTATCCGAGAAGCTGGGCTCTATGAGGAGAATTGTGGCATCAGGATTGGTGGAAGAGCTATTAACAATCTGCATTACTGCGTTATGCAGATGACACAACCCTGCTTGCTGAAACTGAGGAGGACCTCATGCACTTGCTGCGAAGGGTCAAGGACTGCAGCCTTCAGTATGGACTGAGGCTCAATGTCAAAAAGACAAAGATTCTCACCACTGGACCAATTGACAGCATCAGGATGGATGGCGAAGAGATTGAGATTGTTCACAGTTTCAGTTTGCTCAGCTCCACAGTCAACACTCTTGGCACCAGCAGTCAGGAAATCAAAAAGCGTATCACGATGGGAAAGTCTGCTGTTAGGGACCTCTCTAAAGTACTCAGGAGCAACGGTGTCTCTCTGGAGAATAAGGTGCGTCTAATACAGGTCATGGTATTTGCAATTGCTTGTTATGCATCAGATAGTTGGACAATGACTAGGGAGGACAGAGGAGAGTGGATGCTTTTGAACTGTGGTGCTGGAGAAGAGTACTGAATGTACCATGGACTGCCAGGAAAACAAACAGATTCATCTTGGAGAGGATTAAACCAAGCTACTCCTTGGAGGCAAGGATTCTGGGGCTTCGTCTGACATACTTTGGACACGTTGCAAGGAGGGACGGGTCCTTGGAGAGGGACATGATGCTTGGGAGGGTGGAGGGACAGCGCAGGAGGGGAAGACCCTCTATGAGATGGATTGATTCAGTGACTGGGGTAATCGGGATGGGTGTGTCAGAGGCAGTGCGGTTGGCGCAGAATAGAGCAGGGTTTAGGGCTGTTGTGCATAGGGTCGCTATGAGTCACAAACGACTCGACGGCACATAACAACAAGAAGTCATTTTCTCTTGGAGGCCCAGGAGTATTCTATAAACTCTCATTCTGAGACTCTTGTCTGAGCTGATATTGCTAAATGATTGTTCCCAATCCATCGGGTTTTTTTTCATCCTGGAAAAAGTTTTTTATACACACAGGAATTTAATATTTAGAAGGTCTCACTCATCAGTTTTATCCTCTTCAGATTGTACATTTCTGGCTTTAGTTGGCAGTCTCTTTATACCACAGACAAGGCCTTCTAAGCTTTATTCTAGTTTGTCTTGTATGAACTTTATGGTTTGAGCTTTACTCCTAGGTCTCTGATCCACCTTGAGTTTATATGTGTGTGTGGTGTGAGATGTAGAGTCTGTTTCTGCTTTCTGCAGGTGGCAGTTCAGTTTTACCAGCACCGGTTTTTGAAGAAGTTACTCTGAAAGGTAGTCTGGTGCTTCCTCAAAAAGTTGAACACAGAAATTTTAGATAACCCAACTATTCCATTGCTTGGAATATACCCCATGAAAATGAGAACTGAGGCACAAATAGAGACTTGTACACCAATGTTTACAGCAATGTTATTTACCATCTCAAGAACATGGAAACAAACCAAATGTCCAACTATAATCTAATGGGTTGAGAAATTATGGTATATTCACACAATGAAACACTATGCCCACAATTAGGAGCAGTGACTACTTTTTTTTTTAAATTATCACTTAACTTGAGAGGGACTAGAAAGCATTATGCTGAGTGAACGAACTCATTCTTATAAGGATAAATACTGTATAAAACCATTATTGTAGAATGAGTATGAGGATCCAAGGGAAGAGAGCGTGGAAGCAGAGGGATGAGGATGTGCAGTGGGAGAGGATTAATCATGGGGTTGCACAATTTGATGGGGGGATGAGGGAAATGAGAAGGATCTGATGTGAAAAAGAACGTATTAGAATTTTGTAAATAAACTAGTATAAAAAATAATGTAAAATAGAGTGTATATAAATGTATCAAACATAATGTAAATGAAAAATTGTATAAAACAATGCATATGAATGAAACATACTATAAAGGTATTATTATTATGATAATAAATAAAAATATTTTAAAAACGTCAAAAGTCGAGAACTGTGGTTTTACATTGGGAAAATCTACTGTTAAGGACATCCCCAAAGTACTAAAGAACAATGATGTCAGTTTGAAGAGCAATGATATCAGTTTGAAGACTATGGTGCACTTGATCCAGACCACAGTCTTTTCAATTATTTGCTGTGCATCTGAAAGTTGGACAATGAATGAGGATGATGGAGGATGAATCAGTGCATTTGAGATGTGGTATTAGAGAACAGTACAGAATATCCCAGTACTCTTCAACTGCCACTAGAATAAAAATGAAGAAAACGAAACTAGCGTGCTTCTAAGAGGCAAGTCTGGTGAAACTTTGTCTCACATACCTTGGGAACATTGTTAGGAGAAGCTAGTCCTTGGGAAAGGGCATCATGCTTGAAAAGGTAGAGAATTATCATAGGAGATAAAGACCCTTAAAGAGATGGATTGACACAGTGACTGTATCAATGGGCTCAAACATAGCAGAGATTGTGAGGACGACGCAGGATTGGGCAAGATTCAAATCTGCTGTTCATAGGGTCACTATGAATTATAGTCAACTCAAGGATATCTAACAACAATAGTAGTTTAGTTGGGTGCTCGGGTGGCATTGTGGTAAGGAGTTGCACTGTCAATCCAAAGTCATGTGGTTTGAATCCACCAGCGGCTCTACAAGAGAAAGATGGGCAGTCTCCTCTGTGTGACTTACTGCCTCTTAAAATCTATTGGAGGGTCAACTATGAGTTGATCCCAACTATGGATTTAATCCATCGGGAATTGTGCTACTTGCCCAAAGCCCATGACCCTTGGGTAGTTTGAACCCACCACTAGCTCCAATCCCTTTGCATGCGATTTACAGCCTTGGAAACCCACTGGAGGGTCTTCTATGAGTTTGGCCCAATTTGACTGCCAGTGAGTATTTTGGGGGTGTTTATGAATAAAAAGACAGAAGTGAGACTATGGCTTCCCTGTTTCTGCTGGCAAGAACTATGGTATTTTCCAAATTACACTATCTTCCCAATTCTTGCTGATTCTCTATTATGACAATAGTTCTGAAAGTCTTAGTTTGGGGCCATGATCTCAAACTCATCCCTAAAAGCTTTATGTTCTGTTCCCTCTGTTTTTCTAATGATTCCATAACTAATAATCTATAATTCATCTTTTCCCTTAAATTAGCCAGAATTATTTTGATTTATATACCTTTATTGGCCTGGTCCATCTGGACCACACTGCCAGTCACAAATTACCTCGTTCTCCTCAGGGTTACTTAACATCAGGTTGTATCTAAAGTCTGTGTACTCAGGTTCATCAATAGTCTGAAGAGCTCAACATTCTCTTCTTGAGGGTTTCTCTATTAAGGGAAGCAAGGAAGCTAGAATTTTATTTTTTCCATTTATGCTGTTGTCTTTGTTGTTAGGTGCCATCAAGTGGAGTACAACTCCTAGTAACCCTATGAACAAAAGATCTGAGCCCTGTTCTATCCTCCACCATCCTCACACTTCCTGACATACAAGAGCCTATTGCAACAGTCACCACATCGGTCCACCTGGTTGAGGGTCTTCCTCTCCTTTGCCGACCCTCCAACTCTTCCCAGCTTCATGTCCTTCTGCAAGGAATAGACCCTCTTAGCAACAAGCCCATAGTATGTGAGGCAAAACCTCATTCTTGCCTCCAAAGAATACTCCAGCTGCACTCTCTCTAAGATATATCTGTTGGTTCTCTTGGCTGTTCATGGGATGCTTAGTGCTCTTCTCCAGTACCACAGCACAAAAGTGTCCATTCATTTTCTGTCATCCTTATTTATTGTCCAGCCTTCAGATGCATAGCAAGTAATTGGAAAGACTATGGCCTAAATCAGATGCACTTTAGTCCTCAAACTAGTATCACTACTCATCAACAATTTGGAAAGGTCCTTTACTGCAGATTTTCCCAATGCAATGCCTCTTCTTGTTTTCTGACTGTTGGTACCAAGGGTGTTAATTGTGGAGCCAAGCAAGATGAAACTGTTGACAGTTTCATTTATAGGTGACATTTAATTCATTTGACCCATTCCAAACTCATGTGGTAGTGCAGAACTACCTCCTAGGATTTTCTACGCTGTATTCCTTTGGTCAGGGAGCTCTGGTGGCCTAGTATATATGTAGTTGTACTGGCAAACCACATACAGGTGGTTCAAGTCCACCAGCTGCTACATGGAAGAATGATGAGTATTCTCCTACTATGCAATTTACAGCCTCTGAAAACCTACTTGAAGGTCAGCTGTCAGTGGGTTCAGATTTGATGGTACATCACAACAAAGTAGTTAACTGTTGCACCATCAGGGTTCCTCTCTACCTGATACTAAGGGTCCTCTACATCCTATCTCTACCAAGCTGGTGCTGAGTCTCCAAACAGGAGTCATCCTGGGCCTAAATGTGTCTGAATCATTTTACTGTAAATACTGCAACAAGGCCTCTCTCCTTCTTGGAAATTGTACAATATGGAAATCACCACATTATTCAGCTAATTTATCACATTCCTGTGTCTGTTGATTTAGATTAGAGCAAAACATTTCACATCTCTTGGGAAAAATAAATAAGTTTCTACAGAGCCTATTCCTTTTTTTCAACTTCAAACAAGGATTCTGTGCAGGTGTCACAGCTTACTGATCTTCTCTCTAATTCCCTCCTCTTCAGAAAAAAAATGGAGTTCTCTGTTTACTTTAAAGAGTCATTTTATCAACACACACACAAGTCACTGCTATTTCTTTAATTGAAGCTATTTGATGCAGAACATAAGGCTCCCAAGAGGAAAGAAAATACATTTTGCTTCTCAAAGCCTCTCTTTCATCCACAAGCAATCAAGACTAAATTATTTTCAACCTGCTTGCACTAGAAACTACATCCATCAGGAGATATTAGACCAGCAATCAGGTTCTTAAACCACTTCTCCTAGGCCTACCTATTTACTTGATAATCTCTGGACTCCTTCCCAAACTACTAGACTCTTCTTTTTTTATCCTTCCCGGGTCATTTCACCCCCATACACCCATCACGTAGTTTCATTTCTTTCTCATTTAACATTATTATACATGAATCCTACTATTTCATGCCCTCTATTTCTGGGCAAGGGAGCTTTGATAGCCTAGTGGTAAGAAACTGAACTGCAATCCCAAAGCCACGTGATTCCACCAGCTACTCCTTGGGAGAAAGATGGTCAATCTCCTCCCGTGCAAATCACTGCCTCTGAAAACCTGCTAGAGAGTCAGCTATGGGTAAGTTCCGACTTGACAGTACTCAACAACAATAACAAAATAATTCTTTGTCATACCTCTGTAACGTCATGCATCTTTAAACACTGTTCCCTGCTTACCTAGGAGTGCAGCAGTGGAGAGGGCAAAGGTAGTACTCTGTCAGATCTAGTGCCAAATCCCAATGTGAGATGAGTGACAATGGACAATTTATTTAGCTGTTTGAGCCTTCGTTCCCTCATCTATAAAATGGGATTCATAATACTTACCTTATTATGTTGTCAGAGAAAACAAATGAGATAATTTATGTAAAACACCTGGCTCAGCGCCTGGTAAAATAAAGGGGAAAGGATGAGTCTTTTGAAATGTAATTCTCCAGATGTGGTTCTATAACTCAGCCTATTGCTCATGACTGATAGTGGATTTGTTTAAAATCCCTAGAGGCACTTCCCCAGATGCTTTATGATTCATTTCTAGAAGCAGTCTACAACTAATCAAAAGATTTTTTTTAAGTTTTTGGTAATGGAGTATAGATTTACTGTCGTGTAATGTCTTAATTATACAGGTAGTGAAGACACTCAGTCTTTGTCCTCTTGATTCTGCCTTTTCTTAGTCATTTCTTCTCTGCCTCATAGCAACCTTCTAGCTATATTTCTCCTCAGATTACTTCAGGACAGGAAGTATGTTTCCTTTGCTTTTAAGCTGAAAAGAAGTTTCTTCTTAACTCTAATCTGTGCCCAGAATTGCTCATACGTTGTTTTCTTTTAGTCCCTGAGTAATGCAAATAGTTAAAGTCCTCAACTCTAACTGAAAGGTTACAGGTTTGAGTCCAATTGGAGATGATTAGAAAGAAAGACCAGGTGATATACTTCCAACAAAAATCCACTGCTTTGAATGCTATGGAGCAAAGTTCTCCTCTGACACACATAAGTTCACCATGGCATGAAATCAAATCAATGGCACTTGATTTTGATACAGATATTTTGTTAAAATCAAAACTTGTGTTCATGCTAAATTTTCAAAATGAAGTGGCAATTCCAGAAATAAAAGGTAATCAGAAATTGACAATTCAATTGGTTTGGAAATAGCAGATGTTTCCCCATAATTTGGCTCAGGACCTGGGACAAAGCACTAAAAATGCAACAAAATCATGTCTTAAAACACAGTTATGCAGATGCTGCTCATCTGCTTCACCCCCAAATGTAAAAAGGCATGCTTTTTTTCCCCTAGAACAAAGGCTGCATAGTGGAGGGGACTTGAAGAGAGGGATTGTATAACAATGAAAGAATTTTTCTCTTACTTTTCAAAGAGAATAAGGAACTGGAGCAGAGGGATGGGCAGGGACAAAGGTGCAACAATGAATGAATAGAAATTCAAAATCTCTGTAAATTTTCATTAAAATCAATAATAATAAAAAATTATATTGGTTTGCATTCAAAATTCATATATATTATATTTCACACATTCATTCACATCGTGTTTTATACAATCATTCCCATACACTGTGTTCTATAAACATAATCACAATTGATCTATTATTCCATCTTTTCAGGGCCCTAATGAACCTTCCCTAATTCCTTTACCCCTCCCTCTACCCATCAAACTCTGTGACTCCCCATTCTCACCCTCAGCCACTCTGCCCATTCTCTTGCACCCAATGGACTTTTGTACATACCTTATTGATTATCCCTCTATTTTTCCAATAATGGCTTTATGAAGTGGTTGTCCTTATTAGACTGAAACAGTTCACTTAGCATAAGGGTCTCTAATCACTCCCATGTTGGTTTTTTTTACCATTGAGTCAGAATCAACTCACAGATGACCCTTCAGTGAGTTTTAGAGGCACTTACTCATGCTGGAGGAGACTACTCATCCTTCTCCTCAGAGCAGCTGGTGCTTTGCAGCACAGCTTCTTGTTACTAGTCCACTAGACCTCACCTCCCATGTTATATAATATTTTTTTAATCATTGCTCCTGAGTGCTACATAGTATTCCGTAATGTGTCTACAACAATGAATGAATGGAAATCCAAAGCCTCTGTAAATTTTCACTGAAATTAATAATAAATTTAAATTTT
>NW_006399752.1:12403514-12404567 GCF_000299155.1 Elephantulus edwardii
GGGTGGAGAAAACAGTGCAACAATGAATGAATGAAAACCCAAAATCTCTGTAAATGTTCATTAAAACTAATAAAATTTAATAAAAAAAATATTTCTCAATCCATTTGGACATGAATTTTTTCCATTTCCATGCTACTGTGAATAATGCTCCTACGAACATTGATTTAAAAATCACCATTTGTGTCTCAGTTCTGTTTTCCTTGGTGTATATTCCTAGCTATGGAATAACTGGACTATATGGAATATCTATGTTCAGCTTTTTTAAGGAAAAGTCAAGCTGCTTTCCAGAGTGGTTGCCCCATTTCACAATCCAAACAACAGAGTATGAGCGTTCCAATATCTCCACATCCTCTCCAACATTTATTGCTTGATATCTTGTTAAACATTGCTGCCACTACTGGAGTCAGATGGAATCTTCTTGTTGTTTTGATTTGCATCTCTCTTAAATGGTACAACCACACAGTGGAATATTATGCAGCACTGAAAAGCAATGAACTTGTAAAACACTACACAACACAGCATGGGTAAGCCAGAATAATAGTATGCAAAGTGAAATATCTCAATCATGAAAGGACAAATACTGTAGAACATCCCTTTTACAAAATAAGACTAACATGGGGTGGGGCATGGTATGGGGTAATAACAGAAAGAATAGATAAATAATGAACACTGCACTGGAACAGATGAGAAGAAGGACTGTCTGAAAGGAATATGTGATTGGACACTATATCTGTGACAATTGGCTATCTGGAACAAAAGGTGCATTGCAAAGTGAATTGGGGGAGAAGAAAGAAAGAAAGAGAGAGGGAAATGTGCAACAATAAATTAATGAAAACCAAGGGGTCGTGGTACTAGGGATATTGTTGCTGATGTTAGATGGATCTTGGCTGAAAACAGAGAATATCAAAAGAATGTCTATCTGTGTTTCATTGATTATGCAAAGGTATTTGACTGTATGCATCATAACAAACGGTGGCTGACTCTGAGAAGAATGGGAATCTCAGAACATTTAATTGTGCTAATACGAAACCTATACTTGGACCAAGAGGCAGT
>NW_006399752.1:12405572-12406210 GCF_000299155.1 Elephantulus edwardii
TTTTACAATAGGTTGAAAAGAAAATGTGCTGACTGGGAAGAAACATTTGGCCATGACTTTTTGGACAAGGGTGTCATAATGAAAGTTTACAGAATATGACAAGGCCTCCACCAAACAAGACTAACAATACATAATTACAAAATGGGCAAAATACATGCCAAGACTTTTCATAAATGAAAATACTCAGATGGTAAAATAGACACATGAAGAAATGCTCAAAATCTCTTGCTCATCTGTTTTTACGAATCATTAGGGTTTGAATATGAATCCTAGAAGTGCATCTATGAAGCACTCATCTTGTTACAGAAAAGCTGGCAATACCCATCTTGTGGCTCCTCAGGAGAAAGATCTGATGTTCAATTTTCATGAAATTTCCACTGCCATGAAGTTGGTGCTGACTCATAGTGACCCTCCATTGGTTTAAATGTTTATGAGAGGAGATGGTCCATCTTTCTCACACAGAGTGGCTAGTAGATTTGAACTGCCAATCTTTGGGCTGGCAGCTAGAAACCTCCCTATACAGCAGTTCTAATGTGTAAAATGAGGTCAATAGAAATCAAAATCAACAAAATGATGCCTAAAAACAAGATTTGAAACAAAACTCATGATCACCACTGTCATCAACACTTGGTCAAACA
>NW_006399752.1:12406417-12412529 GCF_000299155.1 Elephantulus edwardii
CTATAACAAGAAATAAAAATTTAATAAAGAAATAAAAATCACTTGCCATATTGCATTGTACTTAGAAGTACATTTGTTAATATAACTGGTCACTGAATTTCAACTTTGAGAATTAAATTATATAACATACAAGGCATTGTGGTTAAAAGTACAAATCTGCCAGGATTGAATACATTTTCCATCAACAAGAAGTTGTAAAAGTATTACTTAATCTCTTTAGTTTTCTTCATCTCTGGAATAGAGAAAATAATAGTGTTTGCCTCATAAAGTTATTATTAGCAGATATAAAGAAGTTAATCTACACAAAGCAATTTGAATAGGGCTTGGTAGATAGAGAATATATTTGTCATAGATTTCATTTCAGCTTGCTTGGGACATGATTATCAGTTGTTTGGCAGCTTTGTAATGGTGTAATTTGGTACTTGTATGATGATGTAATCATTCCACATACTCCACATGTGATCTCATATGATCAGCCAATCAGTTATCAGAACATTAGGATGGAATGAAATACTCTTAATTCAGATCATAGAACTGATCCTATGTAAGGATAGTGTCTCAGGAATATGGCCTGTATCCTTACAATCTTATAAGATATTTTAAAGGCAATAAAAGCCAGCAGAAAGAGTAGTGGAAAACCAAGAAAGAAAAGCCAGTAGTGGTGTACATCTTTTTGGACCTGAGGTCCCTACTCTGAGAATCTTTATAACAGATGGATATTAGTACCAAGACATATGTAGATCTACAACGCTTGGCAGGTCCGAAGATGTGGGAATGAGTTAACAGAGAATGAGAGTCTTCTCTTTTTGCTCGCACACTGAATTTGGGCTTCTAACTTCTTGAGCTCTAAGAAAGGAGTCCTAGTGATTTAGTGGTAAGGAGCTGTGCTGCCAACCCAAAGTCATACAGTTCAAATCCACCGGCTGCTCCAAAGGAAAAACACGAACAATCTCCTTCTGTGGGATTGACAGCCTCTCAAAATTTGCTGAAGGGTCAGCCATTAATTGGTTCCAACTTGATGCCACATACCAACAACAAACTGCAGCACATTAAGACCATCTATTTAATGCATTTCTATTATAGAAGCACTAGGCAAGCAACAAACTAGCAGGGCAATCTCTTCCTGTGTGATTTAACTTCCTCTGAAAACTCACAGGAGGGTCAGCTATGAGTCAGTTCTGACTCGACAATGCACAACCACTGTATAACAGGAGATACAAATAGCGTACCAAACTACTAACTGAAAGATCCACTGAAAGCAACTTGGGTTGAGGGTGGGGGGAACAGCCTTGTAATCTACTCATAATCAATGAAAACTCTGTGAAGTACAGTTCTACATTGAAACATGAGAGATCATCATAAGTCAGAATAGATTCCATAACTGATAACTGGTTTCTATCTAGAATCTCTTAGATAACTAAAACAGCACTCAAAAATGTTACTGTTTAATTTTTTAAATACTTTGCCCAGTCCTGTGAAAGGACAGACTCTCCATTATCATTTTAAGGATTTATATTTAAATTCCTTTCAGCAATTATTTAGGAATAAAATTTATTTGGGAATAAAAATGCATTTCCTTACAGCTAGCACTGAAATGCACATATGCTTTATCTACTTCCCAAATAGCAAATAAAATATTAGCAATTTGAGAGATCTTATAATTTGCCACTTGTCTTAGGATATTGCATCATTCCATTTTAAAGACTATCATAGAGTTCATTCATTTTTTATTTATTTTACTGTTCTCCATAAAGAAAGGTAAAACAAGCTAAGGTGTTTTATGTTTTTGTTTGTGTTTGATTTTTAGCAGAACCAAAGAAATCTCATATTTTGCAAAGTTATTGACCACTTTCTTCAAATTTATTCTTATCACCTCAATAGTACCTCTATCTGTGGAGTATAACATCACTCTACCTTGTGCTGTATATCTGCTCAGGTCATGGAGATCTAACACTAAGCAGGTATTTATTGCTCAACTACACAACTGTGTATAGATTCCTAACCTGAAGAAAGTAAAAATATATATGATGACTGTATGTCAAAAGATGGGTTTTTTTAAACTTAAGCTTATATACTTTCTTCTCAATATTTTACTTCATCATCTCTATGTTTTCTTCAAAATGGGCTACTGTTGTAATATGACTACAAGTCAAGTATGACTCATAGCAACACTATGAGCAACAAATCTGAACTTTGCCCTCTCCTGTACCATTCCCATCATCCCTGATATGTTTGAGCTCATTGCTATAGTCCCTGCTGTGGGCTGCTCCAGTCGGGAGGGGCTTATAAGCCTGAGGTCTAGGGTCTCAAAGAGGGAACACGAAGGTGGGTAGAAGTTCGGCGAAGGGACGATGAAAGAACACAAGACAAACAGTCAAGTGATCTTGATGATTTTAATTCTAAGTCATTCTAATTCTCCTTCTTCTTTCTTCCTTTTTCCCTTCCTTTTCCTTTCCTTTTTTCCCTTTCCTACATAGAAAACACAAAGAGACAATAGAAGATAAATTACAGAAAGGTCAAGAACAATCATGGAGGAAAGCACACGTTCCAAGAGGCTCACTTCCTTGAAGTTTTCGCCTCAATCGGGTGATTTTGTCACGCAGACTCCCTTGGAGTTGGTGTGGCAAGTCCCCGTGCCAATCAGTCTTGTTAGTCATTTTTCTCTCTTTGTTTGATCTACTACTCCTTTTCAAAGGACTGACCCTTCCTGGCAATATGCCCCCAGTATGTGTGACCAAGTCTTACGATCTTTGCATCAAAGGAGAACATTGGTTACACTTCCTCCAAGATAGCCTTATTTGTTCCTTTGGTAGTCCATGGGACAGTCAATACTCTTTTCCAACAACATGATCCAAAGGCATCAGTTCTATTTTTCAGTCATCCATATACTCTGTCCAACTCTCAGATGCATAGGAAACAATTTAAAAAACCATGGCTTGAATCAGGAGTGCCTCGGGCCTTAAATTGACATTGTTCTTTAGCACTTTGGAGAAGCCCCTAACAACATATTTACCAAAGATGCCATGTCTTTTATTTTCTTGACTGATGTTAGCATGGATGTTGACTGCAAAATTAAAATGAAATTAAAATCTAAGTAAAATGAAAAGCATTGACAACTTCAGTCTTTTCTCTATATATCATGATATTGCTCAGATGTAATCTATATTGAAGGCTATAGTCTTTGACCTTCTATGAAAGTGTTTTAAGTCCTCTTCACTCTATGCAAGCAAGGTTATGTCTTCTGTTTAAAGTAGGTTGTTGATGAGTCTTCCTCAAATACTAATGCTACATTTTTCTTCGTATAGTCTAGTGTTTCAAAATATTTTTTCAGCATACCATGCCTACAGAATAAGTGAAGGAAGAAAAATTATAGGAATGATACTTTAAAAAAAATTAAGATAAAACTTTGGGTCTAAAATCCTAAACTACTAGGTTGTTAATTAGCTGCAACTGAGTCAACTCTGACGCATGGTAATATAACATGTAAGAGAACAAAATGCTTCCTGGTTTAGTTGAATCTTCATGATTATTGGCACACTTCAATCCATTGTTGAAATTGTATCGATTCATCTCATTGAGATTTCCCCTAGTTTCCATTGTCTTTATATACCAAATATGATATCTGTTTATAAAGACTTATTTTTTTATAATATGTCTATGCCAGGAAATTTGGTAGATAGGTGACTGTGACTGGCCTACTGAATGAAGAAGATCCATATTTCTTCCCATTTCCAATAAAGGTGATCAAACAGAATGTGGAAATTATCTAAAAGTATCATTAATATCACATGCAAGCAAAATATTTTTGAAGATCATCCAAAATGACTAGAACAATATATTGGCAGAAAACTACCAGAAGTTCAAGCTGAGATTTAGAAAAGCCCATGGCACTAGGTAAATCATTGCTGATGTCAGATGGGTCGTGCCTGAAAGTAGATAATACCAGAAGAATGTCTCTCTATGTTTCATTGACTGTGCAAAGGCATTTGACTGTGTGGATCACAACAAACTATAGCTGAAATTGAGAAGAAAGGAAATAATAGGACACTTAATTGTGTTCATATGCAACGTAGACCTAGACCAAGGAGCTATTGTCTGAACAGAACAAGGGAACATTGTATGGTTTAAAATCAGGAAATATGTGCACCAGGCATGTATCCTTTCTCTATACCTATTCATTCTGTATGCTGAGCAAATGATTTGTGAAGCTAGACTCCATGAAGAAGAATATGTCATCAGGATCTGAGGAAGACTCATCAGCAACCTGCGTTATGCAAGTGACACAACCTGGCCTGCTAAATGCAAGGGAGACCTGAAGCACTTGCTATAGAAGATAAAAAACTATAGCCTTCAATATAGATTGCATATCCTTGGGTTAGTGGACAACATCTTGATAGATGGGAAAAGTGTTAGAAATGTTAATGATTTCCTCTTGCTTGGATCCACAATCAAAACACCCTTGATACCAGCAGTCAGGAGATAAGGGGATGCATTGCTTTGGGCAAGTTCACTGTCAGGGATCATTCCAAAATACTAAAGAGAATGATGTCTGTTTAAAGACTAAGATGTCCCAGATTCAGGCCACAGTATTTTCAACTACTTTATATGCATCTGAGAGCTGAACCATAAAAAGATGCCAGAAGAAGAATTGATACCTTTGAGTTGTGGTGTTGGAGAAGAGTACTAAATATCCCATGACTGCCAAAAGAACAAACAGGTTTTAGAAAAATGAGAATGCTCTTTAGAGGCAAGGATGCAAAGCTTTGTCTCTCATACTTTGAACATGTCAGTTAGAGAGGCTATTCTTGGGAAAGGATATCAAGTTTAGAAGGGGGTGGAGGGTCAGTGAAAGATGGAAAGACTTCAGTGATATGGATTGACCTAGTGGCTGCAGCAATGGGCTCAAATGTATTAGAGATGGTGAGGATGACACAGGATAGGAGAGGATTTAGACCTATTGTTCATAAGGTTGCTATGAGTTGTAATTGACTTGATTTTTATAAGTTAAAGCAGTCAGAAAATAAGGAGATGCATTGCACTGGGAAAGTCTGCAGTTAGGGACCTCTCCAAATTATTGAGGAATAATGATGTCAGTTTGAGAACTAAGGTGAATCTGATTTAGGCCATGGTCTTTCTAATCACTTGCTATGCATCTGAGAGCTGGACAATGAATAGGTATGAGAGAAGAATTAATGCTTTTGAGCTGTGTTGTTGAAGAAGCACTTAACATCCCATAGACTGCCAAAAGAACAAACAATTATGTCTGGAAGAGGGTGAAACCAGAGTAGTCTTTCGAGGCAAGGATGATGAGGCTTCACCTCACATACTTTGGGCATGTCACTAGAAGGGGCTATTTCTTGGAGAGGGACATGATGTTGGGAAGGCTGACGGGTCAGCACAGGAGGGGAAGACCCTCAACAAGGTGGACTGGCAGAGTGACTGCCACAATGGGCTCTAGTGTGTCAGGAAGTGTGAGGATGGCACAGGACAGTATAGGGTGCAGATAGGCTGTTCATGGGGTCACTATGAGTCATAGTCAACAGAACCTAACAAGAACAGGCAAGTTGTACTCTTACCATATTCACTTCCAAGGAACATTCTGGATTTATTTCTTCTAAGACTGCTGTTTGTTCTTTAAGTTGTTGTTATGTGCCATCGAGTTGACTCTTTGACAACAACTCTGAACCCTCTTTCATCCAGCACCATCCTCATCATCTATGACACACTTAAGACCATTGTTGCAGTCACTGTGTCACTATTGCTGCAGTCACTATGTCAATCCATCTGGTTGAGAGTCATCCTCTCTTTTTCACTAACCCTTCACCTTTCCAGGCAAAATGCCCCTTTCCAAGGGATAGTCCCTCCTAGTTTTTTCAGTAGTCCATAATACATTCAATATTCTTTGCCAACACCACTGTTCACATGCATCAATTATTTTTGTGTCTTCCTTTTTTATTAGTGTTTACATGTCTAGATTATTGGAAAAGACTTTGTCTTGGGTCAGATACATCTTAGTAACCAAAGTGATACCTCGTTGTTGTTATGTGCTATCGAGTTGCTTGTGACTCATAGTGACCCTGTGTACAACAGACCTAAACTCTGCTCTGTCCTA
>NW_006399752.1:12417644-12437827 GCF_000299155.1 Elephantulus edwardii
CCATGGTGATGAAGGAAGAAGTTCAGGCTATTATGAAGAAATAGCAAAAAATAAGGCCCTAGGACTAGATGGTGTACCAATTGACATCTTTTAGCTAACAGATGCTGCCCTAGACGTGCTCACCACGTTGTGCCAAAAAATTTGGAGAACAGCTACTTGGCCAACTGACTGGAAGAGATCTGTATTTATTCCCATCGCAAAGAAGGGTGACCCAACAGAACGTGGAAACTATAGAACAATATCATTGATTCCACATGCAAGCAAGATTCTGCTGGAGATTATCCCAAAACGACTGGAACAGCATATCAGCAGAGAACGATTCCCGAGCAGCCTTGGTGTCTTCACAGTTACCTGTGGGGTAGGTGAAGAGTTTCAAGGCCCTTTGTGCTGTCCCGCTTTTCCGCCTGTGAAGATTTCTTTCTGCCCTCTCTACATGCCCTGCGAATGATACCCATAGAGCCTTGGTGTCTTCACAAGTGATACTTTAGCCTTAAAAATTTTAAAGATATATTTTACAGCACATTTGCCTTGTGCAATATGGCATTTCATTTCTTGATTACTGCTTCCATGAACATTGATTATTGATCCAAATAACTGACATACAATTGGCTCATTGTAGTCTTACCTAAACAACTGTTTCCTTATCATTAAAAAGAAAGCTCTCAACTTTTGTTGTAAGATGAGAATATATATGTAAAATTTTATAATATATGGAATTGTGTTTAGCCAATCACAGATGGTTTTTACAGAATCTATGTCATCCAAATACTAATTTTGCAAATATTTCATAACATTCTCTACCTAAAAAGGACTTTTAAGACCACAGAATTATTTTTATTCCTGTTCTGCAATAATTAATATTGTACTTAATTGTGCTTATGCAAAACTTATAACTACACCAAGAAGTTGATGGATGAACAGAGCAAGGGAACATTATATGGTTTAAATAAAGAAAGACATGAGTCAAGGTTGAATCCTTTCCCCATACCTATTCAATCTGTATGCTGAGCAAATTATTCAAGAAGCTGGGCTCTGTAAAGAGGACTGTGGCATTAGGTTTAGAGGAAGATATATCAATAACCTTCAGTATGCAGTTCATACAACCTTGCTTGCTGAAAGTGAGGATGACTTGTAACACTTGCTTCAGAAGATCAAACATTGCATCTTCAATATGGATTGCCTGTTAACATTAAAAAAAAAAATAACAATTCTCATCACTGGACCAACAAAAGACATCATGATAGATGGAGAAAAGATTGAAACTGTTAATGAGGACATCTTACTTGGATCCACAATAACTACACTTGGCACCAGCAGTCAGAAGATTAGGTAAATAATTGCACTGAGTAAGTCTGCAGTCAAGAATTTATCAAAATCACTGAGGAGCAATGATATTAGTTTGTGAACTAAGGTGTACCTGATTCAGACCACAGTCTTTTTAATCACTTGGTTATACATCTGAAAGCAGGAAAATGAATAAGGATGAAGAAAAGTTGATGTCTTTGAGTTGTGGAGTTTGAAAGGAACATTGAATATTCCATGGGCTTCAAAAAGACCAAACAGGTTTTGGAAAAGCTGGAGTGTTCCTTAGATCCAAGGATGGTAAATCTTCATCTTGAATAATTTGGGCATGTTGCTAGCAGAGGCTATTCATTGGAGATGGACATCATGCTTGGAAAGGTAGAAAGACAGTGAAGGAGAGGAAGACCCTCAAATGGGAAGATTGACACAGTGACTGCAGCAATGGGCTTGAATGTATTAGAGATCGTGAGGTTGGCACAGGATAATACAGGGTTCAGATCTATTGTTTATGGGATTGCAATGAGTCATACTCCACTCAACAACACCTAATAATGATAATAAATAATTCCTTTTACACACATTATCTCTTTTATTCCTCACAAAAAAAAAAAAGCTTCTGCAAAGCAGATCATTGTCTCCACTTAACCAAAATGGATTACCCACTAAGTAAGGTAAGTATGGCCTTTCATTTACTTACTACTCTGTAGTGAACTGTTCCATGTGTTTTTCACAGAGCAGTAAGTAACACTCTTAAGTTTGTGATTACTTTTCTTAGGGTACTCTGTCCCTTCCAGGGATTGTAATACTGAAAGGAGGTTTTGATTCTATAGGAAGGTGCTATGTGGGTTAAGAGAGAGAGAGATTCCAGCCATACCTACCTAGACACAGAAAATTTTACATAGTTACAAAAAAAGTGAAACTGCTCTGTACAGATGAGTAAGTAAGGCCAAGGCACCCATTATTATCTTTCTCATTGTGTGATAATCTATCCCTGGATTTAGGCCTTTAGAAATTGAGACTGAGAGCTTTAATCATTTGCTATAACTCACCAGCCAATAAATATTAAAAATCCAGACCTGTACCCCAGATTTCTCATAATGCCATATTGCCTTCCATTATAACCCAAAGTTCTTAGAGAATAAGAAAAGATACAGACACTTGGAAAATGTGTATGCATTGCTGTATAGTGATGAGTCAGTAATTTAAAGGATTATTTTAACTATTGCAATTCCTTAGTTACCCGGTTGTTGTTGTTGTTGTTTAAAAAAAAAATCACTTTTTAGAACTAGGAATAAAATAGCACTCTTTGCTTAGCTATTCCATATTCATTATATATATTTGAGGATCTTTCTATATGATCAAAATCTCCCTCCTTTTTTTTCTCTCCCTGGAACTAGAATGCTAGAGAGAATTTTTTTTTATGGAAAAAATAATTAAGCTTTCTCACAGAGCAAATCCCCAAAGTAATTTATTATAAAGAAAAAATGTTAGCCCAACCTTTTTCTACCCCAAAATACTAATTTAATTTTACAACTGAACAACTTTAGAGATCCCAAGAGCGAGAACAGGAAAGAGAGGAGGGCCTTCCTATTTGATGCTCTTGTTCACTCTCTACTGAAATAGGGTGTGGTGCTTGGGGGTGGGATTTTTTTGTATAGAGAGTTGCTTAATACATGCCCAGTCTTGTTTTAAGTGTATCAAATATTAAAACGAGACTATTTCAATCGAGAGCATCCATTTTCTTTAATTGCTTAAAGAATTTTTAATCATCTTGAATCTTTTTTTCGTTTCACCAATAATAAAAATTTGGATGCTTTTTTTAGGGTTGGAGTAAAGCCAGGGATTCATAATCTTTAGACACATGTCTGTATAAACTGCAAGTGTTGCTCCAAACCTTTCCACTTCTTCATCTCTTCTCTCTCCTCTATTCTCACTGACATGGTAACCATGAGGACATGAAAAAAGTTGACAGATGAAGTGTTAATTTGAGAGATTGTATTGACATTACTCAGGGGAGAAAAAAAATCTTTTGAAAAGGTTCTGATACATTGTGCCAGGCATTTTGATACCTTTTGCCATCAAGCAGAACTGCATATTCTCAAATCTATATAAAATCATTAATAGGTTTTATTATTCATCCATTCTCTTGTTGCTAAAGGAGAATATGATTGAACAATGCTCACACATTCCAGAGAGGCTAAAGTGAGGGCTACCTGCTGCTATTCCCACAGCAACCCCTTAATACAGAGATTTGTAAGCAGGAGTCGCATCCACTTCCTAAACAACTTGCCTCCGGAAACTCTATGAACGTTGATAAATGTTGATCGTTATAAAAAGGCTTCATGCCTTTTGTTCATAGGGTCGCTATGAGTCATGCTTGACTCAAAGGCAGTTCAACAACAACAACATTTTTGATACAACCTTGTCAGTGCAGCCCCATCCACACAATCAGTTAAAATTTCCATCTATATTTAATATGGCCAACTGATGCACATGATCCTTCTCTCTGACTATATTTCACACCTCCTCTGATTACAGTAAGGAATACTCATGTTCTAACATGTCCATATGTTCATAGTTTGTTTGTAATGTTATTTTCTTTTTATTCATAAGAGAAATCACAGTTGCTTTCATTTTAATCTTTGGAGAAGTCCCTAAAGATTATGTCATCTAGCCCCTTGAAACGATCAAACAAGTGTTTTGTTACAGGAAACATGTCATATACATTTTATTGAGTCCATAGAAGACTGTTAGAGAATCTATTGAGCATTTTCTAGGCACTTTGAAACTGAGACTAAGAGATCACAGTTTGGAAGCCTGCCAAACCCAAAGATCCATGTTCTAGGTGTTTAAATGGAAAACAGCCATTATGAAGGTGACATATCCATTAATTGAAAGTAAATGAGCATGTTCACTGAAATTTAATGATCTGCTGATTATTCTAGACACATGAATTGTTAGCAATTAAGTGAACATTCTCTAAGCATTATTAAAGGATCCTATCTGAAATTTGGTAGACAAAGAATCTCATTGTAGATTTGCTTATATAGGACGCTGTTGTTGTTATGTGTTGTCCAGTCAGAACTGAGTCATAGCTGACCCTAGTGGATTTTCAGAGGCCATAAAGTGCCTAGGAATAAAGAAGACTGAAGAAAAACCAATGACTTCATACTTCAGTGTTGATGAAAGGACTACTAAAATAATAAACAAATCTGCATTGGAGGAGAGACAACCGTGGTGCTTATTAAAGATATGAATGGTGAAACTTCATTTCATAAATTTTGGACATGTTGACAGAATGGGCCATTCCTTGGGGGAAACACCATGCTGACCAATGTGGAGGGTCAGTCAAAGAGAGGAAGAACCCCACCAAAATAAGCTGACACATTGACTGCAACAATGGGTTTGATTATATCAGGGATGGTAAAGATGGTGCAATGTTTCAATCTCCATTTCATAGGTTGTTATGATTCATAGTTAAGTTGACATCACCTAATAACAACATCCAAATCATAGTATCTTTATGACTTCTAGCTTTCAGGTTCCCAGTTATCAATTTCATTTTCATTCTTAGCATGTGGCCTCAGGTGTTCCACAGGCCCTATCAGTACACAGTCTCCTTAGTCCCTCAAAACATCTGGATTCTCTCTGCAATTCTATGAGATCAGGTAGACACCTCCATCTGCTTTTACCTTTTCCTGGAAACCAGATTCAATTTACACCAATATCCTGTCAAAGCAAACATCTGCTCCAGCAAGATCTTCCTACTGAATTATTTAACTTCACTCTCCTCTATCCTAAAACTTGAAATCATACTACTTTTGGTGGGAAAACACTCTTAAGCCATTCATCCCTACTTTGTGGTTTATGACATAAACTTTATGCTCTGAGTTTACTGGTGATGGTTCTTGTTATTGAAAGTCGAGCTTCTGGAAAATGTTAAAAATATCTATCTCCAGGGCATAGGCATTGGAATTCAGAGAATACAAGAATTCCATACAATACAAGACTATTTATACCAGTATAAATTTATGGTCTTAAAAGCATAAAATCCCAGTCTTTGACCTTTTGTTATCTCTGCTTTATTTAACCCTTCTTAGCTTCTAGAAGCCTAATGATAAGTTGTGTTGCCAACCCAAAGACAACCAGTTTGAATCTACCTTTTGTTCCCCATGTGAATGATGGGTAATCTCCTCCCATGCAATTTACAGTCTCTGAAAATCCTTTGGACAGGATCAGCCCTGAGTCACTGCCAACATGATGGAAAAAAAGTGAGTAAATTTAGCAAGTAAAAGCAGTATAATAAAGATTTCTATTTTAAAAATCATGAATAATATTAGTAATTTCTATTTTACCTTAATAAAAGTTAATCAAATGTTATAATACTACTTAAAATTTATTCAGTGTTTGGTTTAGCTTCTATGTACTTTTTAGAATATAATGAATTTTCTTAAAATATGAACATATTGCTATATTTCCTCTTTTTCTTAGGGAATTTCTAGTTAATAGATTATATAGAAACCTATATTTACATTTCTTTTTTAGCTTTCTGGGAATTTAGTAATTGCCACATTACAGTTATTTTAAAATATCCTACATTTCCTTACTTTCAAAGCTTTGGGTTGATATCATGATAGACATTTACATGACCCGATATTAACTAGGGCATTCTGGTGGTATAATGCATAGAGAGATGCTTCCCAGGAAGAAGATGAGCAGACCTCACCCTTCAAATTTACAGCCTCTGAAACCCTATGGAAGATTGCTGTGCATTGAAACCTACTTGATGGCAGTGAATTCTAAAAGGCCACTAACAGAAAAATCAGTGTGGTCGTCTGCGTCCATGTTTGAGAACCGACCATAGATGACTACAGCAAGTTCTCAGAGGCAGTTAATTGTTTTTTGCTTAAAAACAATGACACTAGTTGCATGATTTGTAGAGTTGTATGGCTAACCTAAAAGTAATCAGTTCAATCCACCAGTGGATTCACAGGAGAAATATGGGCAATCTTTTTGCCTTATGATTTACAGCTTCTAAAAACCCATGGTCGAATCAATTGTGAGTTAGTGACTATTGGACAGCAATGGAAGAGTAAGAGATTAGCTCTGTGGCCCTGTACAGATATCATTATAACTAAATTGTGATTTTTCTCAACTTCATCTCTAATAATACAAATTAATGTGGCCGTTTTAGATATATAAGTCTCTTAAGGGCCTTTAAATTGAGAAGTATTTGTTAAAGCATTGAACAAAAAAAAATGTATGCCTGGTAGAAAATAAGTAGAATTTTTGTATCGTTACTGTTACAAGAATGCCTGGTTTAAGCATTTCTATTCCTGACAAACTAATTTAGCTACAATGCAGCAAAACCAGCTTTGTGGTAATAGAATATTGATTGCACAGTGTTCAAAGACAAAGAACTTAGGTTTTTGTGCATTTTATACATTCATGATATTATGGTACAATAACCATGTCAATAATTTTCACAAAATAAACCCCATGACCAGTGAGCATAATGGTGATTGTATTATGAACTGTACAGTAGTTCGGTGAAATATTTTGTTACATTAAATTAAAACAGACACAGTCATGATGGTCTTGAGATATTCAGTGTAAAAGCCAAGTGAAAATATACTTAATTGAGGTAATTTTAGGATCAGTATTTTCCTAACTTTCATTAAAACTTTTATTCTCATTATAAATATTTGAGAACACATTCTCAAAAAGATTTTAAACTCTCAGGGAACAAGCTTTTCATTCCATATACTCACCTTTCCAGCACACACACACACACACACACACACACATTAATAGTACTTTTGATCAAAGTGGAAAAATAAACTGTAATAAAGAATTATTCTCAGGAGTCTAGTTTTAAGAAGATAGTGCTGATTCCCTATTTTAAAAGAGTTAAGTCCTCAAGAAAGTAATAAAGACATAGTGTTGTGTTTACTTTGTAAGGCAAACATGGGGCCTAATGAGGATTGTAAATAGAAACTAGTAGGTAATCTCTGCATTAAGATCAACAAGCCTATATTAAAATGTGGTTTGGAAAGAATTAAGGAATGAGGAATGAGAAATACTATATTCACAAAACTTGGACTGTAAAAGGTCAATAATTTTTCTCTAAACTAACTGCTACCCAATATGAGCTTCCTTTGCAGTATCTCTGACACATGTTCATTCCACCTCTATGTCAATAATTCTGTGGCGGCTATTTTGTGAAAATACCATCTTTAGACAAAACCTACATCTTTTTTTCCCCATAGTCATCTGTACCGCTAGTGAATTGTACTATAGGTAAAAGTGAAAACTGCCCCATCGCCATAACAAAATGGCCAAAAGACATGAAAAGATTGCTGATATTATGTCTGTTGGCCATCTGAAAGATATTTGGATGGCCAACAGACACATTGAAGAAATATTCAATATAACTCCAATCAGCGAGATGCAAATCAAAACAATGAGATATCACCTCATGCCAGTAGCAGCAGCAAAGTTTAACAGGACATCAAGCAATAAATGTTGGAGAAGAAGCAGAGAGATTAGAACTCTCATGCACAATAGTAGGACTGTAAAATGGCACTACTACTCTAGAAAAGTTTGGAAGTTCATATAAAACCTAAACCTAGAATTCCCATGTTGCTCTTGTTGTTATGTACCATCAATTACCCATGACTGATAGCAACCCTACCTATAATAGGTCGGAAGCCTGCCCTATCCTGAGCCAATCTCACTGATAACAATCTCACCAATACATCCTACCCCCCACCTCCCATTATCCCAGTTGCTATGTCAATCCATCTCATCTGGAGTCCTCTTCTGTGCTGTCCCTCTACACTTTGAAACATGATGTTCTTCCCCAAGAGTTGGTCCCTCCTGGCCACATGCCCAAAGTATGTGAGACAGTGTTTCAAATGCCTTGCCTTCAAGGAGAAACTTGGTTTCACCTTCTCTAATACAGACTTGTTTATTCTCTAAGTAGTCCGTGGTATTTTTAAGACTCTTCTCGTGCAACACAACTCAAATGCATCAATTCTTCTATGATCCATAGCTATTGTCTAACTTTATGGTACATAGCAAATAATTGTGAAGACCATGGCCAGGATCAGGCACACCTTAGTCTCTAGACTGATATCATTGCTCTTTAGCAATTTGGAGAGATCCCTGATAGCATACTTTATCAATGCAATTTATCTTTTGATTTCCTGATTTCTGAAGAGATTGTGCCAAAAATATTGATTGTGGAGCCAAATAAACTGAAATTGTTACCAACCTCAATCTCTTCTCCATCTCTCATGGTGCTGCCAACTGGCCCAGTGGTAAAAAATCCCTGTCTTCTTGATGTTGAGCTTCAATCCATATTGAATACTACAGTCCTTGACCTCCTGCGGAAAACGCTTCAGGTCCTTCTGTTTCAGCAAGCAAATTTGCATTATCTACATAATGTAGGTTGTTAATGAGACTTCCTCCAATCCTGATACCACACTCCTCTTGGTAAAGGTCAGCCTCAAATAATCTGTTCTGCATAACGATTAAAAAAGGTATACAGAAAGGACACATCCCTGGTACACTTCTTTCCTGATTTTTGAACCATGCAGTATTTCCTTGCTCTGTTCTGAGGACTGCTTCCTGGTCCAAGTATAGGTTTCACACGAGCATGATCAAGTGTTCTGGGATTCCCACTCTTCACAAGTTAGCCACAATTTGTTGTCATCTACATAGTCAAATACCTTTGCATAAACAATGAAACACAGATAGAAATTCCTCTGGTACTCCTAGCTTTCAGTCAAGATCCATCTAACATTGGCAATAATGTCTCTGGTGCCACCATCTCTTCTTAATTCAGTTTATATTTCTGGTAGTTCTGTGTTAATGTACTGTTCCAGGCATTTTTGGATAATCTTCAGCAGGATTTTGCTTTTGTGTGATATTAGTGATATTGTTTGATAATTTCCACATTCTGTCAGGTCACTTTTTATAAGGGGTAGGAATAATTGTGGATCCTCCCAGTCAGTTGGCCAGCTTATTGTTGTGCAGATTTTTTGGCAGAACATGGTAAGCATATCCAGGGCAACATCTGTTCATTGAAAAGTGTTAATTCGTCTTTTGTCAATTCCTGGGGTCTTGTTTTTTGCCAACTCCTTCAGAGCAGTTTGAAATTCCTCCTTCATCACCATTGCCTCTTGATTATAGGATGTTTCATAGAAGGCCTTCAAACCCCCTATGTACAATAAAATTCCCATATGACTCAGTTATTCCACTGCTAGAAGTATACCTCCAAGGGGAAAAAAACTGAAACACAAACAGAAATATGTACAGGTTACTGCAATCCTGAAGGCACGTGGTTCACAGCTACCAGCTGCTCCACAGAAAAAAAGATGGGCATCTCTCCAATACAATTTAACTGCCTCTGAAAACCTGTGGAGGGTCAGCTATAGGCCAGTTCTGACTCGATGATATACAACAACCACGTGTTCACAGTAGTGTTATTCACAATAGCAGGAAAATGAAAACAGCCCAAATGTTCATCAGCAAACAAATAGAGAAATTGTTCATTTGGGTTGTTTTTATTATTTTTTAATTAGTATCTTAATGAACGTTTCCTCCCTCCCCCTCCTGGTCCACCTGGATATGCACCTCTCATTCTGGACTTTTGTCATGCAAATAATACTCAATCATCTACCTCTTCTAGACAGTTCATTCCTTCATCTATTTCAATGTAGTGTTTATTATTTATCATTTATTTTCTTAGTTTCTCCCTCAACATCCATGTCAGTCCTGTTTCATAACAATGGCATTATGCAGTATTTGTCCTTTTGTGACTGTGATATTTCATTTAGCATAATGTCTTCCAGAGTCAAGTATTTTTTATAATATTGCATGAGTTCCTTGTTCTTCTGTGTTGTGCAGTATTCCATGGTGTGAATATATCACAGCTTCTCCATCCATTCATTTGTTGATGGGCACGTTGGTTGTTTCCATCTCTTTGCTATTGTGAACAATGTAGCAATCAACATGCGTGTACATATATCTGGGTGGCAGTTATTATGCCTTTAGTGTATATTCTCAATAGTACAATTGCTGGATCAAATGGTATTTCTATTTCCAACTTTTTGAGAAACCGCCATACTGCCTTCCAGAATAGTTGCACCATTTTATACTCCCACCAACAGTGAATAAAGCCAGCACTTGTTGTTTGCTGCTCTGTTGAATTATGCTATTCTTACTGGGGTGAGATAACATCTCATAGTTGTTTTGATTTGCATCTCTCTTAGAGCTAGGGATTTTGAACATTTCTTCATGTGTTTGTTCGCCATATCAATATCTTTTTTTGTGAAGTGAATTGAGAAATTATAGTACATTCCCACACAAAACTATGCAACGCTAAGGAACAATAATTCATAAAATACTACATAACATGGGAGAATCTAGATAGTATTATGCTGAGTAAAATCACTGTCTCAAAAAGACAAATCCTGTGTAAGATTATTATTGTGAAAATAGAATGATAACTGAGCAAGGTGTGTATAAATGTTCAAAAGAGAAAAGGAAGAAGGGGAAAAGGGAAAGAAAAGAAAGAAATCACTAGGATTACAGAGGTTAGCGGGCAGATGAGGGATGAAGGAGTAAAAAGAGTCAATGGGGACTTGAAAATATGGGATGAAAATAGATCCGTAGTAATTAATTATGTAAAATGCAATGTATATTAATCATTATATAAAACACAATGTAAATGAACAGAACACAATGTAAATGAAAGATTGTATAAAATAGCATGTACTTGTATGAATATACTCTATATGAATGACTGTATGCATACAGATTTACATATAAATTGCTTATAATTTTCAGGTTAATAAAATTTCATTTTGTTTTCTTCTTTTACAGTTTGCCTAATTTTTTTTTCTCCATTGAATATTCATGCTTCTTAAAATTGATGAACTGAATGTTTCATTTATTTAACTGATAGTTACACTGTCAACCCAAAACCAGGTGGTTTGAATCCATCAGCTGTCCCATGGGGAGAGAAGGGCCATCTCCTCCCATCTGTTGTAGAGCCTTGGAAACCTGCTGGAGGGTTAGCTGTGGGTGATTTAATCTCAAAGGCACTGAGAAAGAGAGGTGTCACATACCAGTTAGTATCATTTTAGCTAGGAGGAAAATAAGAAACAAGAAATCAGAATAATTCCAAAGTGCAACAGGCACATGTATTAATTGTTTAATAGGTAGATGAAGCTTAATGCACACATATGCTCTGTGGAGTGGGGCATTATTTTATTTGGATGTTGCACAAACCCCGTATTGAAATCTAGTGGGATCCTGCTTGCAGTTGTCACTTGTTTTTCACTGCTGCTGTGGCTGCAGCTGCGGTTGTGGAAAAAGACCAGAGAAATGGGTGCTTGCAGTGGAATGCCTTGGGGTGGTGAAAGGAACAGAGGACAGAAGGGTGGCACTAAGCCCTGTCTGATGTTCCACCCACCTGAGCAGCAGGTGCGTTCTGGGCCACACAATCTCTGCCTCTACTGCCTGCAGCACAAACCTGAGATCCTGCACCCACAGCCTCACCTTCTCATATTCCACCCGTGGTCTAGTTCTGCAAGAGTCTGGTTTGGGATCCTTAAAACCATTGTTGTTGTCCTTAGTTGCAACATGTCAAGCACAACTCATAGAGACCCTCTGAACAAACGGTCTGAACGCTGTTCTATCCTGGGCTATCATCACACTCCCTGACACACAAGAGCCCATTGCAGAAGTCACCAAGTCAATCCACCTGGTGGAGGGTCTTCCTCTTCTTTGCCAACTCTCCAGCCTTCCTAAAATCATGTCCTCGAAGGAATAGCACCTTCTAGCAACATGACCAAGTATGTGAGGCAAAGCTTCATCATTCTTTCCTCCAAAGAGCATTCCTGATGCCCCCTTTACAAGACATATCTGTTCATTCTCTTGGCTATCCATGTGATGTTCCGTGCTCTTCTCTAACACCACAGCTCAAAGGCGTCAATTCTTTCTCTGGCATCCTTATTTACTGTCCAGGCCTCAGATGCAGAGCTAATAATTGGAAAGATTATGGTCTGAATCAGATGCACCTTAGTCTTCAAACTGACATCACTACTCATCAATAATTTGGAAAGATACCTAACTGCAGATTTTCCCTGTGCAAGGCATTTCCTTATTTCCTAACTGTTCATACCAAAGATGTTAACTGTGGATCCAAGCAAGATGAAGCCGTTGACAGCTTCAATCTCCTTTCCATCCATCATGACAATTCCTGGTCCAGTGCTAAGAATCTTTGTTTTCTCAATATTGAGATGCAATCCATACTGAAGTTTGCATTCCTTGATCTTCTACAACAAGAACTTCAAGTCCTCCTCATTCAGCAAGCAAGGTTGTATCATCTGCATAACGCAGGTAATTGATGAGTCACCTTTCAATCCCAACGCCACACTCATCTTCATAGTGCCAAGTGAGTGGAAATAATAAGCAAAAAGAAAGCTACTAAACTTTCCTGAAAACATACTCAAAGTATGTGAGATGAAATTTCATCATCCTTGCCTCCAAGGGAAATAGTGATCATACTTTTTCCAAGAGAGATGTTTATTTTATTCTTTTCTCAGTCCATGTTATACTCAATACTCTTTGCCAAAACCATAATTCAATGAAATCAGTTCTTCTTCAATCTTCATTATTTATCATTCAACTTTCACATGTGTATTGTTGTTGTTGTTGTTGTTGTTGTTAGGTGCCGTCAAGTCAAGTACAACTCAGGCTGACCCTATGAATAAAAGATGTGAACCTCGTTCTATCATCTCACACTTCCTCACATACATAAGCCCATTGCATCAGTCACAGTATCAATCCACTTGGTCGAAGGTCTTCCTCTCCTTCGCCAGCCCTCAACCCTCCCCAGCATCATGTCATTCTCCAAGGAATAGCACCTCCTGGTAATATGTCCAAAATATGTGAGGTGAAGCCTCATCATTCTTACCTCTAAAGAGCACTCCAACTTCACCGTTTCCAAGACATATCTGTTCTCCTGGCCATCCATGGGAAGTTCAGCTTTACTCCAACACCACAGCTCAAAGATGTCAATTCTTTTTAATCATCCTTATTCACTGTTAAGCTCTCAGACGCACAGCAAGTAATGGAAAAACCACAGTAATCAATGGAAAATACCACACTTTGAGTAAGGTGCACCTTAAGTCTTTAAACTGGCATCTTGCTCTTTAGAACTTTAACACTAATCATTATAAAACAAAAGTTAAATGAGTGACCAAATGGAAAGCAATTAAAAAAACCAAAGAGGTCGTTGAAAGCACATTTTTCAAACATACCACCTCTTTTGATTCTTGACTGCTACTATCTTAAGTGTTGATTGTGGATCCAAGTAAAATGAAACCTTTGAAAACTTGAATCTTTTCTCTACGCATCATGAAGTTGCCTATTGGCTCTGTCATCAGACTTTTTATTTTCCTGATGTTGAAATGTTATCCATAGTGAAGGCTGTAGTCTTTGATCCTCTGAAGTTTCCTTCAAGTTCCTTCACTTTCTGCAAGCAAAGCTGTGTCATCTGCATAATGCTCACTGTTGATGAGCCTTCCTCCAATCTGACTGTCACTGTTTTCTTCATAGAGCCCAGTTATCCTAATTATTTGCTTAATATGCATACTGAATAGTAGCAACTGCAAAGTCAGGTCATAATGTGAGGATAGTGCAGGACAGGGCAAGGTTTCAGTCTGTTGTTAATATAGAGTCGTTACATATCAAAGTTAACTGGATGACATCCAACAACAACAACTAGAAAGCTAAGTATGTACCTATCAGAATATTTCTAGCCACTTTATTGATAAGAGCCAAAAGTTGGAGAGAAATAGTAAATATGCTGATGGATTGAGCCTTGAGGAGATCACCTGAATGGCACAAAATAGGGGAAAGTTGTTTTTGTTGGAGGTGGTGGTTTTGGGGGGTTTTTTGGTGGTTTGGTGTTTTTTGGTTATTGTTTTTTTTTTTACTTAAATGGAAAAATTTAATTAATAAATACATTTTTCCCTATAAAATCTTTCAGTCTTTCAACTTGTAAAAAAAACCCCTAAACTTTTTAGTATTGTGAGTGTATATGTGGTTAGACATATGAATATGGACAATATGGACCTTACACAATCCATACCTATCCTATTAAGGATACATGCAAACAGGTTAATAGAGTTGATAGAGTTGAGGTATTCCTTTTTGTTTCAAGTTAATTTATGCTCATAAGACTTTGTGGATATAATTTTTTGTAATCACAGGATGTATGCTGAATCATTAAATGGTTCTAAATTTTTGTTAGATATGGATGAAAGCCCAACATCAACAAAACAAAGATTTTTACCACTGGGCCAGTTGACAGCACAATGACAGATGGAGAAGAGATTGAAGTTGTTAATAATTACAGCTTGCTCAGATCTACAATCAACACTCTTGGCACCAGCAGTCAGAAAAGAAAAAGACAAATTGCATTGGAAAAATCTGCTTTCAGGGACCTCTCCAAAGTACTGAAAAGAAATGGTGTCAGTCTAGAAATTAGTGTGTGCCTAATATAGACCATGGTCTTTGCAATTACTTGTTATGCTTCAGAGAGTTGGGCAATGGCTCAGGATGACAGAAGAAGAATCAATGCCTTCAAATTGTGGTTCTAGAAAAGAGCCTTGAACATACCGTGGACAGTCTATAAAACCAATAGGTCTGTATTGGAGAGGGTGAAACCAATTTTCTCCTTTGAGGCTAGGATTTTGACGCTCTGTCTCATATTCTTCAGGCATGTGGCCAGGAAAGACTGGTCCTTGGGGAAGGATATCATCCTTGGAAAGGTGGAGGGACAGCTCTGGAGAAGAAGACCCCAGATGAGATTGATTGATACAGTAACTTCTACAATGGGGGTTGGTGTGTTGGAATGAGTGAGACTGGCTCCGGACAGGGCAGGGATCAGAGCTGCAGTATGTAGGGTCACTATGAACAACATATTAACTGAATAGGATATTTAACAGCACTGAAAAACAATGAACTTGTAAAACACTACACAACATGGGTAAGCCTGGAGGACATTATCTTAAGTGAAATGTCTAGGTCACAAAAGGACAAATGCTGAGTAACACCACTGTTATAAAACAGGACTGAAATGGCAGGTTGCAGGAAAATAGGGGGGAAAGAATAGATAATAAGTATTGCATTGTAGCAGATGAGGGGAAGGACTGGTTGAATGGGACGTATGATAGGGTATTGTATGTATGACAGAAACAAGAGGTGCATTGCAAAGTGAACTGGGGGAGGGGGGAAGGAAAGAGGAGGAAGGACAATGTGTAACAATGAATGAATACCCAACCTTTCTGTAAACTTTAATTAAAGTCACAATAAAAAAATTAAGAAAGAAAGAAAGCAATCAACATCACTATTTGACAGGGTCCCTTGCTATTGAATACCTTTCACTCCTCTGGTCAATGTCGCCAACATCTCTCATAATTTAGTTATATTCTGCCAGAGCTTTCAAGCAAAGAATTACTGAGGAGGAAAAAGCAAAAATTGTTTGTAATACTTACCTATGGTCATTAAGAAGGCATGCTTACACTGTGCTGTACCTTAAAATAAATTATTTATTTGCTTACCTAATCCCAAACACTGCATCTCCTCAGTAAAGCAAAAAAAAAAAGAGTAAGTATGTTTCCCAGCCTTATTTCACTGTACAAACACCCATGGAGATTAGCGAGTAACCAATCACTCCTCCAGGATATATCTCCTTATATGAAAATCTCACAATAACACAATACAGGGCCTGTGAATAGCCATTACATAATTGAGCAAGGCTCAATTCCAATGTGAGCATGCATCATCTGTGGTGGATAAAACCTTTCAAGAAACCCTAGTGGTGTAAAATATAAGTGGTATTTATATGTACTTGTTGTTATGTGCCGTCAAGTCACTTGCGACTTATAGTGACCTGTACAGTAGCCCTGAAGCCTGTGTCAACTTTACTGTCTCTGACATACCTATCCTCATTACCCTAGTCACTGAATCAATCCATCTCATCGATGGTCTTCCTCTCTTGTGGTATTCCTCTACCCTTCTTAGCATGATGCCCCTCCTTGCAACATGTCCAAAATACGTCAGATGAAGACTTAGAATCTTAAAACCCTCTCGGCCTCTCTAGGATGAACCTGTTTGTTCTCTTAGCAGTCCATAGTAATTCAACACTCTTTACCAGCACCACAGCTCAAAAGCATCAATTCTCTGTCTATAATCCCTAGTCATTTTCCAGCTCTCTGACGCAGCAAGCTATTGTGAAAACTATGGCCTGGTTCAGGTGCACTTTAGTCTCCTGACTGACCTCATACTTCTTCAGTACTCTAAAGAGGTCCCTGACAGCTGACTTTCCCAATGCAATTTGTTTCTTGATTTCCTGGCTGCTGGTACCAAGAGTGTTGATTGTGGAGTCAAGCAAACTAAAGCTGTTAACCATCTATCATAATGCTGCCAATCGGCCAGTGGTGAGAATCTTTGTTTTCTTGATGTTGAGCTTCAATCCATTGTATGTATATACATAATGAAAATGATTTAGATATGGTATATTAATTGAAACTTGAGAGTTGTGGATCCATATGGCCTAGAATATTATAGAAAGAAGGAACAGCAATTTGCAATAAGCCTGAGATTAGGGAAGAGTTGGTCATGTTTGGAGTAACAGAGAGATAGTCCACATGGTATAATCTGTTGTTAGATGCCATCAAGGTTACTATAACCCAGAGTGACCCTATGAACAACAGATCTGAACTGGGCTCTATCTTGCACAATCGCCACAATCTCTGCCATGCTCAAGTTCACTGTTGCAAGCACTGTGTCAATCCAGCTCACTGAGTGTCTTTCCTTCTTTCACTGACCTTACCCAGTGTCATGTCTTTTTCAAGGATTGGTGCCTCCTGACAACAAGCCCAAAGTACATGGTGCAAAGTTTCACCCTTTTTTCCTTTATGGAACACTTTAATTGCACTTTGTCTGTTCCAACTCAGATTAATTTGTTCACTTGGCAGTACATTATATAGTCAATACTCTTTCCCAATGCCACAATCCCGGGGCACTCATTTTAGTTCTGTCTTCTTTATACGTTGTCCAACTTTCAAAGGCATGTGAAGAACCTCAATTGAAAATTTAGGAAGTGACATTATGGCTTTTTCTAAAATCCTTTCAGTGTTCACTATAAGATTCCCTCAACTTTTATTTATATTTAAAATTTATCATAATAAAATGTTGGAATTAAAGGAAGGAGAAAGAAGGGGGGAAAACAGGAGAACTTTTAAATGACCCTTGCTACCAAATTCTAAAGGGTGATTTGTAGGGTTGCTAAGAAGAATTCAGAAAAACAAAAGTCAGACTAGGCAGGGACTTTTAGTTCAATTATATGGCTTGAATTTTACTTTAACTGCACCTTGAAAAGATTAACAAGTTATTTGAATGTGATTTGATTTTCCGCTCTGTAGTGGAGCGGAAGATAAGGGCTGCAATTTGAACAAGGAGAGATTGCTAAGCCCATAAGACATCCAGTTATGGTGTCAGGTAGACAGTTGAACATATTTATCTGGAGATACCCACTCAGATGAGTACATGAAGGAGTTTTTGCACACTGAAGTAGTTTTTAAAACATTCTTTTAAAATAGAGTTATTCTTCTAGGGAGAGAAGAGAGGAAAGAGATCATTGCCTGGGAGCTTTTATTGATTAAAAGAAGTCCCAGGAAGAGAGGGAGAGAGCAAATGTGAATGAAAGAAGGGCAGACAGCACATGTAGGAAACTATTTTTAAGAACTGTTAAAATTGGAATATGGGAAGAAAAATAGAGAGGAGCTGGAAAAGTGTTTATTTTGGAGAGAGTTCACCTTAAACTTTTTAATTGAACTGTTAAGACACACATAAAGAAGAGTGCACCAAGGTAAATGTACAGTTCCATGTGTCATCAGAGAGCAAATATTTGCATTAACAATGAACAGGAGAATATGAAAGCATTGTCAACGTTGGAAACCCTCTGAAGCCCTCTCGTAATCACTGTTCCTGCCCTACCCATAATATTGAGACATTAAGAGCTTAGTTTTGCCTAATTTTGAGCTGTATGCAAACAGAATCACAAGAGAAAATATTTTGGAAAGATTGTATTGGTGGAATCCAGAGCCCTCGTAAAATATTTGAAGAAAGTATACTCACTTAGTTGACTGAAAGACTGGATGGGAAAAAGAAAGGGGTAACTTGGGTGATTTTGTGGTGAAATAATGAAATAACCATAGACTGTGCTTTCCAAGGTGTAGAGTAATGACATCAGTTGAGAATGAGAGAATGAATTGGTCCTTCTTGTGCTGAGCCCAATCCTGTACCAAGACAAGAGTGCACTATGGCAGGTGACTCACATAGAAGTACATGAGTTGAGAAAAGAATGTTTCCCAAAAGGAAATCAGTGTGCTCATACTAAAGGAGGAAGAAATGACGAACAAGCCAAAACAACAGATGTCTGCTATTGTTATCACACTTAGGAGCTAATTTTTTTCCACATGTGGAGCAGAGGGGTTCTGGCAAACAGGACAGTTAGTTCTGGTCTTCCTGTACAGCTATACAATTACTGTTGGAGCCTTCAAGAATATGTCCAGTCATTTAAGAGACTCAAATGGGAGTGGAAGGTGCACCTATGACTTTGCAGATTCAATGCTGAATATTTTAAAATTCCCTTCAGAAAAAAAATTTAGTCCTCCACCACTGTTGAAATTATATATTTGGACAACTGAATTAACCCAACTTTTTTCTATAGATAATTTTTACTCAGATGCACTAAAAGATGTAAGTATATTGTTATTTGGTTTTGTTTTAGACATGTTAAGTATAACTGATGTCACTTTGTCACAACTTTTGTAATGGAAAAGGAGTATGTAGGGTAGGTAGAAGGTAGGAGTGAAATTGAAGGTTGAGTTAAGAGTGTCTGTTCTAGATATTATTCGGTAATATAAATCAGAGGGACAATAGCCCAGAAAAAATTAGATAACCATTTTTCTTTTTTTTTATATTTTTTTAATTTATTTATTTTTTTAACAGAGGTTTTGGATTTCCATTCATTCATTGCCGCAACTTTCTCCCTTCCCACCCCTCCCCACCAGCTCGCTTCCCCCTAAATATGAAATGTCAAAAGATTTGTCCATTAGACTACCAAATCCAGGAACGCATGAAGATAGGGAAATCTGAGTTTTTATTGTTAAGTACCATCAAGTGGACCTTTATAAAACTGAATAAAATTGTACTCATTCCTGCAGTATCTTTACAATATCTTCTGTGCTCAAGATCATCTTTGTAAGCAATGTGTCAGTCCATCTCACTTTTCACCAAGATCAAAAGGGAAATTGTCAAATATATTTGGAGATGAAAGAGACATTGAATAAGCAAAAGACTTCTGAAAAACAAAAATTAAGTGGATTAAGAATAATGTGGGATACCATTAAAAGACATAACATCCGCATCATTGGAATCCCAGAATGGGAAGAAGTAAGTAAAGGCATTGAAAAAGTTGTGGAAGAATTACTAGAGGAAAACTTTCCAGGCATAATGAAGAATGACAGAATATATATTCAAGAAGCTGAGCGAATGCCATATAGAATATACCCTAAAAGAAAAACACCAAGCCATATCATTGTCAAATTTGCTAGAACCAAAGATAAGGAGAAAATACTAAAAGCAATGAGGTAGAAACAAAGGGTAACCTATAAGGCAGAACAGAGAAGAGTAAGTGCTGATTTCTCAGTAGAAACCATGTGAGCAAGAAGACAATGGAATGGCATATATCGAGCACTTAAAGAACACAACTTTCAACCAAGAATACTGTA
>NW_006399752.1:12441887-12446266 GCF_000299155.1 Elephantulus edwardii
AGATGTTCATTGAAATTAATAATAATAATTTTTAAAAGTTTTTAAAAAATTAAGTGGGAGGCATAGTACTCCCTGACCTCAAAACCTGCTACACAGTGGTAGTAACCAAAACAGTATGGTACTGGTATGGTAGCTGGCACATAGATCAAAGGAACAGAATTGAGAACCTAGAAATGGACCCAACTATCTATGGTCAACTGATATTTGACAAGGTAATAAAACCTATCAAATGGAAAATTACCTCTTCAACAAATGGTCCTGGCAAAACTAGACTGTTACCTGTAGAAAGCTGAAACAGGATCCACATCTCACACCATACACAAAAATCAACTCAAGATGGGTCAAAGCCTGGGGGTAAAGCCCAAAACTATAAAGTTTTTCAGAGACAAACTGGGATCAAGCTAAGACAGCCTAACCTATGATACAAAGAGACTGACAAATACAACCAGAAATGTTCAATCTTGAGAGCATAAAACTGATGAATGGGACTTTCCAAACATTAATTGAATCTCTGTGTGCATCAAAAACTTTTTCTAAGAGTGAAAAAAAACCCTACTGACTGGGGAAAAAAACATTTGGCAATACCATTTTAGACAAGGATCTCATATCGAATGTTCACAGAATCCTATAGGAAAAGACTGGTAACACAATTACAAAATGGGCAAAAGACAGAAAGAATTTAGAATTTTCACAGAGGAAGATATTTGGATGACAAACAGAAAAATAAAGAAATGCTCAAAATCACTGGCAATAAGAGAGATGCAAATCAAAACCATAATGAGATACCATCTCACTCCAGTAGCAGTAGCAAAGTTGAACAGGACAGCAAGTAATAAATGCTCGAGAAGTTGTGCAAAAAAGGGGGAAGTTTTATACCCTATTGGTGGGATTGTACAATGGTACAACCACTCTGGTGTTTCCTCAAAAAGCTGAACACACGGAAAATCCCATGGATAGTGAAGAGAACAGATATGTCTTGGAGAGGGTGCAGCCAGAGTGCTCTTTGGAAGCAAGAATGATGAGGCTTTGCCTCACATACTTCGAACATGTTGCTAGGCGGTGCTATTCCTTAGAGAAGAGCATGATGCTGGGAATGGTGGAGGGTCGGCGAAGGAAAGGAAGATCCTCAACCAGGTGGATTGACAGTTACTGCCACAGTGGGCTCTTGTGTGTCAGAAAGTGTGAGGATGGCTCAGGACAGGACCAGGTTCAGATCATTTGTTCACAGGGTTGCTATGAGTCATACGAGACTTGATGGCACCTAACAATAACAACAACAATGGGCACAGGATTATAATCTTCAATACCACAAAAGTTGTTGGTAGTCAAAAAGTGAAAACAAAAAGTGCAGTAATATAAAATACAGCAGCTAATATGTACAGGTAATTCACATAAGAAGATAAGAAAGGTTTTTAAAATGTGAAAAGTTGCAGTCATAGTCAATGCTGTCAAGTTAAAACTGAGTCATGGCTGACCTTCCATCTATTTTTGGAGGTTTTAAATCGCACTGGAGGAGACTAGCCATTATTCTCTCTGGGAGTGGCTGGTGTATTCGAAGCACCAGGGAGGTGCTACTTTTCAGATTAGTAGCCCAACTCCCTACTAACTATGCCACCAGATGTTGAAATTACTACTAATCAAAAGACATAAATTAAAATTTTATTTTATATTGTTAAAACAGTTCTTTCCAAGTATTTTATGGCTTGGCTCCCTAATCAACACTCTTAGCAGCAGCAGCCAGGAAATCAAAAGATGAATTGCATTAGGAAAGTCTACTGTGAGGGGCCTCTCTAAAGTGGTAAAGAGCAACGATGTCAGTCTAGAGACTAAGGTGCAGCTGATCCAAGCTCTAGTCTTTGCAGTTACTTGCCATGCATCGGAAAGCTGTACAATCACTAAGGATTACAGAAGAATAAATAATGCCTTTGAGTTGTGGTGATGGAGAAGAGTACTGAACATAACATGGGCCATCAGCAGAACAAATAGGTCTGTCTTGGAGAGAGTGAACCAAGTTTCTCCTTGGAGGCAAGGATGTTGAAGCATCATCTCACATACTTTGGACACATGGCCAGAAGGGACTAGTCCTTGGAGAACATCATGCTGGGAATGGTGGAGGGACAAGACAAGAGAGGAAGACCCCAGATGAGATGGTTTAACACGGTAACTAGAACAATGGGATTGGGGGTGTCGGTCAGTGAGACTGGCTCAGGACAGGACAGGCAAGGTTCAGAGCTATTCTACTTAGGGTCACTATGAGTCACAGGTGACTGTATGGCACATAACAACAACAACATTCCATTCATAGTTGTAATTTCCAAACAACAGATCAAACTCCTCCCCTAATCTGCACCGTGCTTATTATCACTGCCATATCAAACCCATTGTTGCAGTAACCATGTCAGTCCAGCTCACTGAGGGTCTTCCTCCCTTTTGCTACCCTCTGCTTTTCCCAACATGATGCCTTTTTCATTAATTTGCACCTCCTAATAACATGCACATAACATGCTCAATGTATATGAGACAAAGTCTCCTCATTTTTGCTCTAAGAACCACGTTGGCTATACTTCCAAGAAAAAATCATTTCTTCTTTTGGCATCTCATGGAAGTATATTCAGCATTTTAATCAATACCATAATTTAAGGCATTGATTCTTCTTCAGTCTTCCTTACTCCTTTTCCAATTTTGACATGCCAGTAAAGATTAGTAAAAGCTAAATTCTAAAGCAGGTGATCATTGATCAATCCTTTCCAGAAAAAGAGAAAATTATTGTATAATTTATTAACAGTAAGTCCCCAAAAGGCAATTCTGAGGTGTTTCAGGGTTTCCTCATTCATTTCCTAGTTTATGGGAGTGATGGGCTTTGTTGTTGGTACACACCATTGAGTTCTGTACAAATCAACATCCCTGTGAACAACATATCTGAACCTTGTCCTAGCCTGTGCCACCCTCCTAATCTCTGACACACTTGAGGCAGTTGCCATAGTCACTGTGTCAATCCACCTACCTGGTGGAGGATCTTTCTCCCTTTCCCAAGCATAAAGTACCTCTCCAGTGAAAAGCCTCTCCTAGGAACATGCCCAAAGTATGTGAGGTGAACATATGGGACCAAATAGGCTTTAGGTCACAAATAACATAAATAACATCTTGTTATTTTCTCATTTATAAATGTGTCCCTCTATTATCCATGGTTTTGCTTTCTATAGTTTCACTTGCCCATTATCAAGCACAGTACAACAATATTAAATGGAAAATTTCAGAAAAAGTGGTAAATTTCAAACCGTGTGCTGCTGTAAACAGCTCTATAAAACCATAAACCACCATGCTGCATCTAGCCTGAGATCATCCTTTTGTCCTGAGTATCTCTGCTATATAAACTATGTTGTTGCTGTTGTTGTGTACTGCTGAGTCCCAACTGAAGAATAGCTGACCATCTGGCAGGTTTGCAACGGCAGTTAATTGTACAGAAGGAGCTTGCCCATCCTTCCTCCCCAGAGAAGTTGGTGGGATTTGAACCACATGCCTTTGGTATTGCAGCACAGCTTCTTGCCATGAGGCCACCAGAGGTCCCTGTGTACACTATACACTATAGCCTTTGTCATTTAGTAACCATCTGGTTACCAGATAGTATTTATGGTATCACAGTGCTTATATTCAATTCTTTCTTTTACTTCATATTTATATATTATATCTTGTTAGTGATTCTTGTTACTTTTTGTTGTTGTTGTTGTTGTAATGTGACATCAAATAACCTGTGACTAATAATGACCCTATGTACTATAGCTCTGAACCTTGCCCTATCCTGAGCCAGTCTCATCATCTCCGACACCCCTCCTCCCATTACTGCTGTCATTGTAAAATATCATCTCATCCAAGGTCTTCCCTGCATCCCAGATGCAAAACTTTCCTGATCCTGAACCATACAGTGTTTACTCGCTTTGTTCTGTTAACTACTTCCTGGTTCAAGTATAGGTTTTGCATGAGCACAAATATGTGTTCTGGGATTTTCATCCTTCTCAAAGTTAGCTGTAATTTGTTGTGATCCACAAAGTCTAATTTTTGCATAGTCAATGAAACACAGATAGGAATTCCTCTAGCACTCTCTGCTTTCAGCTAAGATCCATCTAACATTGGCTATAATGCCACAAGTGTCATAGGCCCTTCGAAATCCAGTTTGCTAATCTGGAAGTTCTCTGCTGATTTACTGTTCCGGTCATTTTGGGATACTCTTAGTTAGAATTTTGGTTGCACGTGATATTAAAGATATTGTTCGATAATTTCTACACTCTGTCAGGTCACCTTTTTTGGAATGGGAATAAATATGGATTTCTTCCAGTTAGTTGACCAGGTAGTTGTCCCCCATGTATCGTGGCATAACCAGA
>NW_006399752.1:12446567-12447959 GCF_000299155.1 Elephantulus edwardii
ACACTGAACGTGAATTGTTTAAATGCACCACTGAAGAGAAAAAGAGTAGCAGATTGGATATAAAAAACAAAACCCATCAATATATTGACTACAAAAGACACATCTGAAAAATGAAGATAAAGAAAGACTAAAAATGAAAGAATGGGGAAAAATATACCAAGCAAATGGCAAACAAAAAAAGCAGGAGTAGCAATACTAAACTCTGATAAAATAAATTTCAATGCAAAAACCATCAAAAAGGACAAAGAAGGTCACTACATAATGCTCAAAGGGTCAATAGAACCAGAGGATATAACAATATTGAATATCTATGCACCAAATAAAAGACCTTCAAAATATATAAACACACACATTAACAAAATTGAAAAAGGAGATAGACAACACTATTATAGTACTTGGAGACTTCAATACACCCCTTTCAAGAAAAGATATAACTACCAAAAAGAATCTCAACAAAGATACTCAAGAACTAAACTACACAATTAGCCAACATGCTCTCATAAATATTTATAAGCTAATGCACCCAGAAAAAGCACAATATGCCTTCTTTCATAATGTGCACGGAACGTTCTCCAGAATAGAGCACATTCTAGGTCACAAAGCAAGCATCAACAAATTCAAAAAACATAGAAATTATACAAAGTGTATTTTCAGATCACAACACCACAAAATTAGAAATAACAAGAGAATAACAGAGAAAAAAATTATACATTTGGAAGCTGAACAACAACTTGCTTGAACACAACTGCGTACAAGAAGAAATAAAAAATGAAATTAAAAAGTTTCTTGAAACAAATGACAATGAAGACACTACTTACCAAGACCTCTGGGAAACAGCCAAAGCAGTAATCAGAGGTCAATTTATAGCAAACACATGAAAAGGCAGGAAAAATCAACTATTGACTCTTTAACCCAACATCTCCAACAAATTGAAAAAGAAGAGCAAGAAAACCCAACACCCTCTAAAAAAACTGAAATTATAAAAATTACAGCAGAGATAAATGAAGTAGAAAACTGAAAAAACAATTGAAACTATCAATAAAACTAGAAGCTGGTTCTTTGAAAAGGTCAATAAAATCAACAAACCATTACCAAAACTCACAAAAGAAAATAAGGAGAAGACACAAATAATCTGAATAAGAGATGAATCAGGCAACATCACAACAGAACCAACTAAAACAAAAAAGCCAACATTAGAATATTATGAAAAACTATACTGAAACAAATATGAAAACCTAGAGGAAATGGACAATTCCTTAGAAACGCACAACCTACCTAAACTGACACAAACCGAAACTGAACATCTGAACAGACCCATTACAAAAGAAGAAATTGAAAAGGTAATACAACAACTTGCAACCAAAAAAAGCCCTGGACCAGATGGATTTACAA
>NW_006399752.1:12448125-12459447 GCF_000299155.1 Elephantulus edwardii
GCCAATTCTTTATGGTACAGTGACTCTCTATACTCCTTCCATCTTCTTTTGATGCAATATTCTGCACACACCATCTTTAAGCTTTGAAACTCGAGGCTTAAATTTGTTCTTTACTTCCTTCATTTTAAGAAATGCCAAGGAAGTTCATCCCTTTTTATTTTCTGACATCAGCTCTTTGGCTCTTTGCACATTTCATTATGATACTTTGCTTTGTCTTCCTGGCCTGCGCTTTGAAAACTTCTATTCAGTTTCTTAACTTCTTAATTTCTTCCCTTTGCTTTGGCTTCTCCATGCTTTAATGCATATTCATCCACTACTGACATCCCTCTTGGGCTTTACGTCCTCTTCCGTCTCTGCAAAGATCTTTGGATTCTTCACAGATAATATTCTTGATATCATCCCACAGCTCTTCTGGTGTTAGTTCATTAGCATTCAAGGCCTCAAACCTGTTTCTGAGATGGTCTTTAAATTCAGATGGGATAGATTTGAGGTCAAACTTTGATGATTGTGGATTTGATTTGACTTTCTTGAGCTTCTGTTTGAATTTGCGTGAGCATGTTTTTGCATCATTTGTTCCATAGTCAGCACCTGGCCTAGTTTTGCAGCTGATATTGAGCTTCTCCAATAATTTTCCCCCCCCCACTGATGTAGTAAATCTAATTCCTCAGTAGATTAATTCCCCTATGATGAATTTCATGTGTGTAGTCTCTATTTGGGTTTATTATAAAAGGTATTTGCAATAAATATATAATTTATTTAGAGAATTCTATCCTCCTATCTCCAACCTCATTTCTTTCACCAAGTCCATGTTTCCCTTTCCCAACTATTATTATTCCTTCTTCCTTGCTCCTAATGTTCTCATTCCAGTGATTCTAAAAGATAAGTTGTTTTGACTTAACAATCAGGAGTAAGCTGTTTGGTGGGTTTGGTTTGTTTGGGGTTTTTTTTATTTCATTAACAATCAGGTACAAGTTGATTGGCCATTTGTATTTGATTAACAGTCAGCGGTAAGATGATGTGTTAGTTTTTATTAGAATAACAATGAGTTGCATGCTGGAAACCTCTTGTTTAAGCCAGTAATGACCCAGTGGGTGGATATTTGTGATTAAAAGTTGGTTGAGTTCTTCCTAAAAGTCTCAAGTTTGAACCCTCCTGTTTGAAGCAGTTTGATACGGAAAGGTAAGTTGCTTTAACTAACCATCAGATGTAAACTATTTGGTCACTTTTATTTCATTAACAATCAGGTGTGAAGATTGATTTCCTAATAGAGTTAGAAACTAAATTAGTAGTTCATTGTATTGGGAAATAACATTGTTCTAATTGGTACAGCACTTGTCTGTCAGTTTGCTGTCAGATAACTTGTGAGGTGCTGTGATTCTGAAAGCTATGCCACTAGTGTGTCAAATGCCATAAGGGTTACCCATGGTGGACAAGTTTTAGTAGAGCTTCAAGATTAAGACAAACTAGGAAGCAGGACTGATCATCCACTTCTTAAATAACAGGCCTTTGAAAACCCTATGAACACTAAAGGAATGTAGATAGTTATAGTAGTATAGTGATAGAGCCCAGATTGGCAGTTTCTTGAAATAAGGAAAACAAAGACAAACATCATTTAATAATTGGAACACAGAATGTATGTAGCTTGAGTATTGGAAAACTGGAAATTGTTAAAAATACAATAGAACACATGAACAATGATATTCAAGGCATAAGTTAGATGAGATGGACAAGCTTTGGCCACTTTAAACCAGATAATCATATAGTATACTATACTGAGAATGAAAAACAGCAGAAGAATGGTGTTGCATTCATAGTAAAAAGTTAAGTTCTATCCTGAAATACAATGTTGTGAGTGATAGGATAATATCCATACAAATACAAGGAAAATTCGTTAACACAGCTATTATTCAAACACAGACTCCTACATACAGAACCAAAGAGGAGGAAATTGAGATTTTTTTCTTTACCATATTTTGAAATCTGAAATTGACCAAACATGAAACCAAGATGTGCTAATGATAATTGGTGAAAGGAATACAGAAGTTGGAATAGTGAACAAGGAAGAATAGTTGGAAAACATGGGCTTGGTGATAGAAATGAAGCTGAAAATAGAATTATCGAATTTTGTATTTTTGACTATTTATTCACTGCAAATTCCTTTTTCTAAAGACACAAACAATGACTTTACAAATGTATCTCACCTGATGGGCTGCATAGGAATCAAAGTAACTACATCTGTGGAAGAAATTCTTGGAAATATTCCATATTGTGAGTCAAATCTAGGCCAGGGTTAGACTGTGGGTCAGATTATCAATTACTCATATATAAATTCAAATTAAGTCCAAAGAAAATGAAAATAACCCACAAGAACAAAGATATGATCTTGAATCTATTCCATCTGAATTTCAAGATTTTAGGAATATCTTTGAGGCATTAAACACCAATCATCAAAGACCAGATGAGTTATGAGATGTTATCAAGGATATCATCCATGAAAACATAAAAAGGTCATTACAAAGACAGAGGAGAAAGAAAAAAACCCAAATGAATGTCAGAAGAGACTCTACAGATTGTGCTGGAGTGTAGAGAAGCCAAAACAAAAGGAAAATTTGCTGAAGTAAAAGAGCTGGCTAGATTTCAAAGAGCAGCTCGAAAAAATAAAAACATGGACGTGAAGAGAGCTGGAATTGGAAACTAAAAAGGGAAGAACTTGCTCTGCATTTTTCAAGCTGACAGAACTAAAAAAAAAAACAAATTTAAATCTCGAATTGCATTATTGAAAGATGCTATGGGTAATATAATTTTCACATAAACATAATCAATTGTTCTGGGATTCCTATTTTCCTCAAGGTTAGCCACAATTTGTTGTAATCCATATAGTCAATGCCTTTACATAGTCAATTAAACACAAACATTCCTCTAGTACTCTTTGCTTTCTGTCAAGATCCATCTGACACTGGCAATAATGGCTCTAGTTCCATGACCTCTTCTTATAAACCCAACTTATAGTTCTAGTAATTCTCTGTCAATGTACTGTTCAGTTGTTTCTGGATAATCTTCAGCAACATTCTGTCAGGTCAACTTTCTATAGAATGGGAATATATATGGATCTCTTCCAGTCATTTGGCCAAGTAGCTATCCTCCGGATTTCTTGGCACAACCTGGTGAGCATAACCAGGGCAGCATTTGTTTGTTGAAATATGTTAATTGGTATTCCATCAATTCCTGGGGCTTTATTTTTTTTTACAAGTCCTTCAGAGCAGCCTGCACTTCCTCCTTGATCACCATTGGCTCTTGATCATATATTGTTTATTGAAATTCTTCTGTGTCAGCCAATTGTTTTTGGTACAGTGACTCTGTATACTCCTTCTATCTTCTTGTATTGCTTCCTAAATCATTCAATAATCTGTCCATAGCATACTTAACCTTTGCACCTCACAGCGTAAATTTGTTTTTTAGATTCTTCAGCTTAAGAAATGCCAAACTATTTTGGCCCTTTGGACTTTCTGACTCCAGCAGCTCCTTGCATGTTTAATTAGCATACTTTGCCTTGTCTTCCTGAGCTGCCCTTTGAAATCTTCTATTCAACTCCTTAACTTCTGGATTTCTTCCCTTTGCTTTGGCTTCTCAGTGTTCTAGTACAATATTCAGAGTCTATTCTGACATCAATTTTGGTCTTTTCTTCTTCTTCCTTCTTTGTAATGACCTTTTTCATTCTTTATGAACAATATTCTTGAAGCTTGCCAGCTCCACAATCAACACTCTTAGCACCAGCAGTTAAGAAATCAAAAGATGAATTGTATCAGGGAAATTTGCTGTCAGGGACCTCTCTAGAATACTGAAAAGCAACGATGCCAGTCTAGAGACTAAGGTGGGACTAATCAAGGTCAATGTCTTAACAATCACTTCCAATGTATCAGAGAACTGGACAATGACTAAGGATGACAATTATGGTACTGAAGAAGAGTCTGGAGCATACCATGGACTTCCAAGAAAACAAATAAGTCTGTCGTGGAGAGGGAAAAACAAAGTTTTTCAACGGAGACTAGGATTTTTTGAAGCTCTTTCTTACATACTTTTAGGCATGTGGCCATGAGGGATCAGTTCTTAGAGAAGGACATCATGCTTGGAAGGGTGGAGGGATAGTACGGGAGAGGAAGACACCAGATGATATGGACTGATACATTAACTGGGGCAATGGAGGTTGGTGTGTCAGAATTTGACTTGCTCAGGACAGGGCAGGCTTCAGAGTTGCTGTACATAGGGTTTCTATGGGATGGGTCACAGGTTACTCGACAGCACCTAACAACAGCGAATGGCAATATGTTGAATGACTCAGTACCAAAATAAGATGAAGAGAATCACTATACCAAAAAGAATTAACTGACACTGAAAATTTTCAGGAAGTATCATAAAAGCAGGAGCCAATGGTAATGAATGAGGAAGGAGAAGCTTCCTTGAAAGCACTGACAAAAAATACGGCCCCAGAAATCGGTGGGATACAAATTGACTTGTTTGAATTAAAAGGAGCAACCCTGGATGTGCTCACAAGTCTATGCCAGAAAATTTGGAAGATAGTTGTCTGGCCAACAGATTGGAAGAGGTCTAAATTTATTCCCATTCCCTAAAAATGTGATCCAACATAATGTGGAAACTACTGAGCAATGTAATTAATATCACATGCAAAAATAGGTACTGCTGATGATCTTTCAAGAATGGCTGGAATAGTACACAGAGAGGGAACTGGCAGAAGTTCAAGCAGGATTTAGAAGAGGCCATGTCGGCTAAGCACAATTAATAACAGTGCATCTAAATTCCAAAATCAATCTCCATAATAGTCTATGTGTTTCCTACTGCCAAAGGGGCCCTTTAGAGTAGTGAGAGAAGATCTCCACCCTGAAACCCACAGTGTCCCTTTTCAGCAGGAAGTAGCTAAGAGAATATGCCATCCCCTTTTCCTTATGAATCAGGGTGAAGTCTCTCTCAGGGAGGAGTGATAGGGGATGGCAAAGGACACACTGACAAAGGAGATTAATCAGAACTGGCTTTGACAAGCACTGTGGCAATTGGACAATTAAAACAGACATTCGGGGGGGGAAGAAGAACGAACTGGGAAGGAGGGTAGAGAAAAGAGTGCAATAATGAAGGAATGAAAACCCAAAATCTCTGTAAATGTTTATTAAAACTAATAAAATTTAATAATAATAATAAAAAAGAAGAGGCCGTGTCATTAGAGATATCATTGCAGTTATCAGTTGGATCCTAGTTGAAAGTAAAGAATACCAGAAGAATGTCGCGTTGTAATTTATTGACTATGCAAAGGCATTTAACTATGTGGGTCATAACAAGCTGTGACTGACATTTAGGACAATATGAGTCCCAGAGCATTTAATTGTGCTCATGGAAAACCTATACCTGGATCAGAAAGCTGTTGTGTGAACAGAGTAGGAGAATACTGTATGGTTTAAAATTAAAATGGAGAGTGTGGCAGGGTTGTATTCTCTCTCCAAACCTATTCAGTCGGTACACTGTGTAAGTTATTTGAACAGCTGGACTCTAAAAAAGATTGTGACATCAGGATTGGAGAGAAACTGATCAATACCTGTGTTATGCAGATGATACAACCTTGCTTGCTGAAAGTGAAGAGGATTTGAAAGATATGTTGCAGCAAGCAATACAGCCTTCAACATGGATTGCATATTAATGTTAAGAAAACAAAGATTCTTACCACTGAACCTATAGCCAATATCATGGTAAGTGGAGAAGAGATTGAAACTATCAAAAGCTTAATCTTACTTAGATCCAAAATTAATACCCTTGATACCATGAGTCAGCAAATAAGGAGCTGTATTGCATCAGGAAAATCTGCTGTCAGAGACCTATCCAAATTACTGAGGAGTAATGATGTCAGTTTGAGGACTAAGGTCAAGCCATGGTCTGATTCAGGCCATGTTCATTCCAATTACTTGCTTAGCATCTGAGAACTGGACAATGAATAGGGATGACAAAAGAAGAATTGATGCCTTTGAGCTGTGATGTTAGAGAAGAGTACGGAACATCCTATGGACTGTCAAAAGAACAAACAAATATGTCTTGGAAAGGGTGTAGCCAGAGTGCTCTTTGGAGGCAAAGATGATCAGGCTTTGCCTCATATACCCTGGGCATGGTGCTAGGAGAGGCTATTCCTTGGAAAGGGACATGATGAATAGAAGGATGCAGGGTTAGTGAAGAAGGCCCTTGACCAGGTGGAATGACACAGTGACTGCCACAATGGGCTCTAGTGTGTCAAAAAGTGCGATATAAGGTCCAGATCTATTGTTCACAGGGTTGCTATAGTTGACTCAATAACACTCAACAACAACTAAGAACAATATTATTAATGGGTCTTGTTTGCAAGCGCAATTGATTTCCAAGTACAAAAGTTGGTAGAAGTCATCTATTTTCCTCTCTTTGTCTCTGATTGTTGGTGCATGTATTTGAATGATATTAGTGTTAACAAGTCTTCTTTGCATGGATATTATCCTGGCACTCACAATATTATATTTCAAGATAGATATATACATGGTCTTTTTAACTATGAATGCTACCCAATTTTCCTCACTTTTTTATTTCCATCATAGTAAACCATGTGATTCTCTGAGTCAAAATGTCCCATGCCAATCCATTTCATTTCACCAAGGACGTGTATGTCAATATGTATGCATTGTTTTTTCCTTTACAATCTCCAATTTTTCTACATTCATACTTCTCATATTCCAAATTTCAATCAGTAATGTCTGTTTGCAATTGTTTCTCTCCCTTTGTGATTTCCAGGATGAACGCTCGCTCTCTGATTCCATATCTGCTAGTCTAATTTAAGTGTGTTTCATGGGGCTTTTGAAGCTCTGTTATTTCAGAAGTGGATGGCAAATCCTTCTCCCTAGTCTGTCTGAATTTCGATGCTCAGCTTTAGAGCAGTATTTGACAAACAAGCATTTTCCCCAAATAAGCAGATAAAAGCTTTTTCCCACTATGCAGATCGGGTGTTGGTCATGCCCTCCCCCTCTTCAAGTGCATGAACTATTCCCAGCCTCACGCCTTGCCTCCCCTGTCAGCATTCAGCTCAGTTCCCTTTCCCAGCCCCACCAGCATCCCACCTCCTGCCCCCAGCCAATCTGGTTTAGCAGCTTAGGCCTCCTCTCACCTGTGTCCACCCATTTCCTCTCCACTTCCCTGTGATGTTGGTGTTCCTGGCTGGCATGGATAGAACCTCCAGGCAGAATAGTTGGGATATTTTACTATACCTAATTGGTTTATGTGAATAGGAAAAAAAACACAAGAAATAATTTGGTACTATTAGTTCAATTATCCCCTGGGGATTTTAGCATCCTCTGTAGATGATGTTGTTGCTATTGTTAGGTACCATCAAGTTGAAATAATTCATAACAACTCTATGCACAACAGATCAGGGCTATCCTATGCTATCCTGTGCCATCCGCTTAATTTTTTTTTCATCCTCATAATTTCTTACTTACTCGATCCCATTGCAGCAGTTACTGCTCTGATTGAGGGTCTTCTTCTTTTTTAGCTAACCCTCCACCTTTCCAAGCGTGATGTCCCTTTCCAAGGAATATGCTTTCATAGAAACATGCCCAAAGTATATGAGATGAAGCTTTGCCATCCTTGCTTCTAAGGAGCACTTTTGCTGTACTTTCTCAAAGACGTATTTACCTCTGTAGATGTTGTTGTTGCTGTTGATTGTGTTTGAGTCGAGCACGACTCATAGTGACCCTATGAACAAAAGGCCTGAAGCCCCTCTACAACTATCAACATTTATCAAAGTTCATATAGTTTCCGGAGGCATGTTGTTTAGGAAGTGGATGCTACTCCTGCTTCCAAACCTGACATACAAAGATATTATTGAATTTGTAAAATATGTTAATGTTGATTATATCTAGGTGGCATGACTATAGCTGATTTTTCTTTTTTTCTTGTATAACTCATAGTTTAACTCTTTCTTGACTATACTATCACTAGCTTCATTGGCAAGGGATCACAATAGTGTCTAATTTACAAAATTTGTAGAAAATGCAGCCTTATCTAAGCAACTATAGCTAAAAGCCTGTGTCAGTGTTCAATTTATTCCTTGAGAAAAGCATCCACTGCCTCATTTCCCTTAGCCCACAATTTCCTGAGCTGTGTTCCACAGCATTGTTGTTACCTCCTGGGGGGGGGGGGAATGTAACAAAAACACTAGGATAAACAAAATTAGACATGTTTCATTGCTTCAGAACTTCTCAGAATACTAAATATGCTAACATATTATGTACTATTTTCCAAATTTCTTTAGCTCCAAACTTCTTTTAAGGAAGCTTCTCAAAGGAACTGAGTTAGGTAGATGCTATAACTGCTGTAATGTATGCTTCTCTTTCTAAACTATTCCTCACAACTCCATTAATTAGTGCCAACACCCACTCCCCCAACGCCCGGTAGCTGCAATTCACTTCATTTCCTAAGCCAGTCTGATGGCAAATATTTGTTTCAAAGCTAAAGAGGGAAGCATTTTGTCTCCAGTCCTCATCATACCATATCTTCTCTTACTTTTTGATGATTTGGACCTCTGCATCCTTGAAAGGGCCTTTTTCTCTTGGACTTTCTCTACATCCTCATGCACACTCGTTTCATTTGCAGTTGTTGATACATTCTCAGCCTCCTCTATTTTGCTTCTTAAATGTGAATTGCCCCTGGGAGTCCTGTCTGCCAACTAGTCTTCTGACCCAGACACTCCCTGCATGATCTCATTCTCACCTATTATTCCAATGCCCAGCTCTAATAAGCTCATGATTCCTAAATCATGAACAATCCCCAGCCGAAATCTCTCTTTAGGTTTTATGTTTATATCTCCAACTGTTTTCCTTAACATCTTAAAGCCCCACAGACACATCAATCTTACCGTGTTCAAAACTGAACAGAAAGGTATTTTCTTCCCTTCCTATGTGGCATTGTTTCCTACATCTGTAAATGGTGTCAGTTGTCCACCCAGCTTCCAGCAGCTTCACTTATTTCTTCCTCCTGTTAATAATCAATATCTCTTGATTTAGCTCCTAGTTATATCTCCAGAGATCCACTTCTCTTCACCTGTACAGTCATCATCTTAGTACTGAACACATTTTTATTCTGCTTTAATTGCTGTATATCTTCCGTTTTGCACATAACATAAAGCTGGCATTCAATAAAACTTTGTTGAGTATGTGAATAGTGTTTTTCCCCCTCACATCTGGCTCCTTTCAACTCATTCTTCAAACTACAACTACTGTGATCATATTAAAATTCAAAGTGGAGGATGACGATCTCCTCTTTTAGAGTAACTACTTCCCTTTGAGGACAAGAACAAACTGGAATTCATATGTCAGTACACAGGGGGACTGTTCACTGTTCTCACTTCTTACCCTTCCTAACTCAAAGTAACCTGATGTAAAATTTCCAAATAAAATACAGGATGCCCAGTTAGATATGAATTTCAGGTAAATGATCACTTAGATTAAGCAGTCAGGAAATCAAAAGACAAATTCTGCTGGAAATATCTATTGTCAGTGATCTCTCTAAAGTACCAAGAAGCAACAGTGTCAGTCTAAAGACTAAGGTGTGATGGATCCAGGCCATGGTCTTTGCAATTTCTTCCTATGCATCAGAGAGGGGGACAATAACTAAGGATGACAGAAGAATTGATGCCTTTGAGTTGTGGTGCTGGAGATGAGTCTTAAACATACCATAGACTGCCAAGAAAAAAAAAAAATAGGTCTGACTTGGAGAGGGTGAAACAGAATTTCTCCTTGGAAGCTAGGATCTTGAAGCTCTTTCTCACATTCTTTGGGTACACAGGAAGGAGGGATGGATCCTTGTAGAAGGATATCATGTGTAGAAGGGTGGAGGGACAGTGCAGTAGAGGAAGGCCACAGATGAGATGGATTGATACTGTAACTGGGGTAATGGGGGTAATAACTGGGGCAATGGGGGTAAGTGTATTGGAGTCACTGAGAATGGCTCAGGACAGGACAGGCTTCACATGGTGTAGAATTTGCAGGTGACTTGATGGCACATAACAGCAACAACTACAGCCATTCTGGTAGGCACTTCAGTGCTTCCTCAAAAAGCTGACCATAGAAATTCCATATGACCCAGCTATTCCACTACTGGGGAAAACACACTAAGAAAATGAGAACTGAGGCACAAACTGAGATTTGTACACCATCATTATTCACCATTATTCACCATGGCGAGAACATGGAAATAGCTAAAATGTCCAACCACAGATGAATTAATTGAGAAATTATGGTACATTTACACAGTGGAATACAATGCAGCAGGTGGGAGCAATGATTTTGTAAATTATTACCTAACTTGAGTGGGACTGGAAAGCATTATGCTGAGTGAACGAACTTAGTCCCACAAGGATAAATATTGTATAAAATCATTATTGTAGAATGAGTATAAGGATCCAAGAAGGGTGGGAGAGGGTTGAAGTAGAGAAATATGTAAGGGGAGGGGCGTATTAATCATGGGGTTGGACAATTTGATGGGGGGGTGAGGGAAATTGAAAGAATTTGTTCTTAAAAACAATGTATTAAAATTTTATAAATAAACTAGTAGAAAATTTATAAAAAGAAGTATGTCCTATTTAATGTTTGATACACATTACACTAAAAAGAATATTTTATGAAATACTCTTTGGTCCAATATCATATTAATCGGGCATAAAAATTAAAACAATATTTAATTTTACTATACTGGCAAAGGCTATAATGCTTAATAATAATGGCTTCTGCTGGATGTTTAAATTGGCACAATCTTTCAATAAAAGTCATTGGTAGTATGTATGAATTAAAATTGTAAAAGAACTAACACATTTAGCTGAGTGTCTTGTTTTACTGCTTTTGCTAAGTTTTATTTTTTTAATCTAACAATCTTAATCAAATGAGATCATACGTATAAAAGAGTTTTGTAATCTACACAAGAAAAAAGTTATTACCAAGAATAATCTGTAAGGAGCTCTGTAAGAATGTAAATTCTGTTCCACAAAAAAAAAATCTATTAAAGCTTTGAAATGGGTAATGACAGAAGTTTCCATATGCAGCTTCTATGATTTCCATCCATTATTGATTAATCTTACTATATGAATGTAGTTATTCTTCAGATGACATAAAGAGTAAGGATTTGCACTGCCAACCTAAAGGCAGGCAATGCATTATCTGCTTCTCGAGAGAAAGATGGGCAATTCACCTCTGTGCAATTTGTTGTTGTTGTTGTGTGTCACCAAGTTGGAAATGACCTTCAAGATGGTTT
>NW_006399752.1:12467042-12471834 GCF_000299155.1 Elephantulus edwardii
GTAAGGATGTCAGTTTGAGAACTAAGATGCATCTGATTCAGACCATGGTCTTTCTGATCACTTGCTATATATCTGAAAGCTGGACAATGAATAAAGATGACAGAAGAAGAATTGATGCTTTTGAGCTGGGGTGTTGGAAAAGAGTACTGAACATTCCATGGACAGCCAAGAGAACAAACAAACATATCTTAGAGCGAGTGTAGCCAGGGTACTCTTTGGAGGCAAGAATGATAAGGCTTTGCCTCACATGTTACAAGGAGGGACTCTTCCTTAGATATGATGCTAGGAAGGGTTGAGGGTCAGTAAAAAAGAGGAAGACCCTCAACCAGGTAGATTGACACAGTGACTGTCTTCATGGACTCTTGTGAGTCAGGAGGTATGAGGATGGCACAGAATAGAACAGGGTTCAGATATTTTGTGTCTAGGGTCACTATGCGTCATAACTCGGCTCGATGGTACCTAACAACAACAACCATTATACAGTGGGCATTATTAGAAATAAAATATTTTTTTTAAAATCTGAGTTGTATATTAAGTTAAACTAAGCATCAAGAAAATAATATTTCTCAGCACTCGACTAACAGGTAGTTTCATGATCCGTGGAGAAAAGATTAAAGTTGCTGAAAATTTAATCTTGCTTGGATTCACAAACACCCTTGGTATCAGAACTCAAGAAATCAAAAGGTGTGTTGCATCAGGAAAATCTGTTATCAAGAACTTCTCCGAAGCACCTACAAGCAAGGGTGTCCATTTAAAAACTCAAGTGTGCCTGTCCCAAGTCATGGTATTTTCAATTGTTTCCTATGCTTCCGAAAGTTGGACAATGTGTAAGTAAGAATGACAGAAATGGAATTGATGCTTGAATTGTGGTGTGATGAGTACTGAATAGCTCATGAACTACCGAAAAAACAAACAAATCTGCCTTGGAAGAACTGCATTCAGGGTGCATCCTTAGAGGCAAAGATGATGATGTTTGTCTCACATACTATAGACATGTTGTCAGGAGGGGCCATTCACTGGCAAAGTAATCTTTCTGGAGAAGACAGAAGGTTGGAAAAGAAGAGGAAGACTTTCAACAAAAGGGTCAGCCACACTGACTGCAAAAATCAGAATGAGGATGGTCAGGTAAGGATTGTGGTGCAGAATACAGCAAGATACCAATCTGTTGTTCATTGAGATGCTCTGAATCATAGTCAACTTGAGGGCACATAAAGACAACAACATATCAAGTAAAATCTGTAGCTCCTTTTTACTTTATTAAACAAGCCTAGTTTCCTCACAGACAAGACATAAGGATAAAAGTTTTATTGATGGGAGAGTTCGAGTGCTTGAAATTTCAATGAAATTACAGAATTATACAAATTTGCAATGCTCAGATTGAAGAAAAGGCACAGAAGTTTTGCCCACCACTCCCCCTTCTCCTCTTCAATTATCCAGAAGAGAAGGGAGACTAATTTGAAACTTAGCTTGAATGTCACAAGTGCTAGGACATCGAGAATGAGGACAATTACCAGAGTCACTGGAGTGGAAGAAATTTAAGAAATCATCCCAAACAAACACAAATCATTCCTAGTAAACTGATTCTCTTGCAACTCACAAAGTTAAAGAACAGATGTTTCTGTTTAACACACTTTGCTACCAAAATAAAACTGACCTTAAGCATATTAATGAAGAAAACTTCCAGCAGTTTGTTCTACTTGTCCTTCCTATATCCTTTCTTTTATATCCACTTAAACATCTCGGACCGTCAGAATGCTTTGCTAGAGGATGGAGAGAGCCTGGGGAAAGCTGCTTGTGAGTGCATATTGTCTTAAAGTAAGGCTAAGGAGGGAGAAGGGATTCATCAGAAAAGTAGTGAAGGATGTTTGACGGAGGCATTTATTATTCTGTCTGCCTAACACCCCTTAATTCTTCTGGGAACTGTATTTCCCTCATGTGGAGAATAGCTCTCCTCCCTGACACTAGCCTGGGATTCTTTAACAGGGAACTGCTGTCTCCTTGCATGATACTGCCCTTGGGGCCACTGTGATTGGTCCACATGGCAAGTGAACCAAGAGGGGCCAGTTATCAACTTCCTCTGTGATATTTTAAATTGTAAGGAATTAAATAGAGTCCTTAGCTATCTGGTAGTGAAGAGAAGAAAATGTCAGGCAATATGCTCTTGGCAGTCACATTTCAGACCACGTGGAAGCAATGAAGCAACAGAGGCTAGAAGGCATCCAACAGGCCTGCAAATGCTAAGACTAGAGGTGTGTTGAAGGAATTAAAAGTCTGCTTCCAGCTGTTGGTTCCCTGCCTTTCCCTTGTTTTCTTTATTGTGAGATGGGAGAAATGCTTCTCCTGTAGTAGATTTCACGCCATGCTGTTAACCAAAAGGCTGGCAATATTAATCCACTGCCCTTCTGTGATAAAAAGGTGAAACTTGAAGATTACCAAAACAAAACAAACAAAAACAGGACTCATTGTCGTCAAGTCATAAAGATATACAGCCTCAAAAACTTGTTAAGAGAGTCACCTGAATCTAAACTAACTTGAAGGCACTAGGCTTGAGGTTTATGAGGTTCTTCCTGACTTTCTTTATTTCTCTTTCTTTCTTTCTTCAGCTTTTCCTGTTCTGATCTCTGCCTAGAACTCTGAATTAAGACAGTAAAAATCAGGGGGAAACATTTGCAAAAGCAAGGAGCAGTGGCACTGCTAATCCAATGTGTAATAAAATTCCACAATCTCTGCCTTTTTTCCAAGTACTTGAAAACATATCTTGTTCACTTATCTTCCTATTTTCACAATAGTGGTCTTTTGCAATATTTGTCCTTATGTGACTGAGATATTTCACTCAGCATAATGTCCTCTAGTCTCTCTTAAGTTATATAGTCTTTTATGAAACATAGTGTCCCTCTCTAAGGAATAGCCCCTCCTAGCAACATGTCCAAAATTTGTGAGGCGAAGCCTCGTCATTCCTGCCTCCAAAGAGCACTCTGGCTGCACTCTCTCCAAGACATATCTGTTTGTTTTCTTGGGTATCTGTGGAATGTTCAGTGCTCTTATCAAACACAGTTCAAAGACACCAAATATTCTTCTGTCATCCTTATTCATTGTCCAGCTCTCAGATGCACAGCAAGTAATCAGAAAGACGATGGATTGAATCAGACACACCTTAGTTCCCAAACTGACATCATTACTCCTCAATAATTTGGAGTCTTCATAATTTATGTCTTAGTTCTCATTTCCTTGGGGTATATTTCTAAAAGTAAAACAGCTGGCTTATCCAGGATTGCTATATTCAGCTTTTTTTATAAAACACCAAACTGCCTTCCATAAAAAGGGAAGAGGAAAAGAGGAACAGAGAAAGAGGAAAGGGGGCAGAATTACCGGAATAGCAGAGGTTGGTGGGTAGAGGGAGAGGGTGAAAGATTGGTAAATGTTCAATGAGAACGTGAAAAGACAGGAGGACAATAAGTATAGAGCATTAGTAATTAATTATATAAAATATAATACATATGAATGATTGTATAAAACACAAACATGTACAAAGCATGATGTATATATGAATGATTATATGCAAACCAGTAAAAAAATGTTTAAAAAACTGAGAAAATACACCTCAAGTTTTTGTACATGCTTCTAACCCAAGCCAAGTGGGCTTTGCACTAATGATTTATGGCTTTATTAATTTGCGAGCAGCCTTTTAACTAGAAGAATAGAAAAGTCTGAATTACAACAGGAAATTTTGACAAGTGCAGTGATGTATTTTGGTATTGATTATACATTTACAGTTGTATGAGCTGGCATTTATAGTTTGGTTATTCAACACTCCAGCCAATTACAGATTGAGAGGACTGGGCTTAAATATTACTATTCAGTAGACAGAATTATGAACTCTTCATAGGCTAATAGAACAGACTTTCAGAGACTGTGTTCTGAGATGTGTGTGCTCAAACAAGCTTAGGACACACTGCCTAATGAAACTTTCTTCTTGGAGATTCACAACATACATTAGCACACCAGAATAGTATCAGTAAATAAATGTGCTAAAGTTTGTATAATAATTAAACATACAAACTTCTCTGCAGAGGGATACATTTAAATTACACATTGTACACTTACTACAAAGCCCCAAAGCAGTTTTCACTTAATAGTTCTAAGAGCAGAATAAAGCAAAAACATGGAGTGAATATTTTATAGTTTCACCTCATCTTGTTGTGTAAACTCAGTGATGGGATTTGTGCCACAGTACCATGAAAGTAAAGGTGAGTATTAAAGATGTCCAGGCAAAGGTCTTTCTAGTCAAGAACTTTTTTGCATATATGCTAAAGATATTACACTGTATGTATAATTCTGAAGCTATGTCACTAATATTTCAAGTGCAGGAAGACTCATTCATTGTTAACTGATTGCAGAGCTTCTTTCAAACTAAGATCAATAAAGTAGTAGGGCTTGTGTCTACTTCCAAAACATAGTCAGCTAAACCCTTAAAGATTACAATAGATTACAATATTTGATTGACTTACTTTGAGTATGTCATCAGATGAGATTTATCACTTGTTCTTGTTATGTGCCATCTAGTCACTTGCGACTCATAGTGACCCTGTGTACAAGAGCCCTGAACGCCGTTCTATCCTGTGCCAACCTAGCCATCTCAAACACACTCATTCCCACCACTCCAGTCACAGAATCAATCCATCTCATCGAAGGTCTCCCTCTCCTGCACCGCCCCTCCATTCTGCCAAACATGATGTCCCTCTCCAAGGACCAGTCCCTGCTTGCAACATGCCCAAAGTATGTCAGACGAAGC
>NW_006399752.1:12473277-12478552 GCF_000299155.1 Elephantulus edwardii
TTGTCATCCCGGGCTACCTTTTGAAATTTTCTGTTCAGCTCTTTGATTTCTTGGTTTCTTCCTTTAGCTTTGGCTTCTTGGTGCTCTAATGCAATATTCAGAGTCTCATCTAACATCTATCTTGGTCTTTTCTTCTTTTTCAGCCTTTGTAATGATTTTTTGCATTCTTCATGGATGATTTTTTTTTTTTTAATATCCTCCCAGAGCTCATTTGGTCTATGTTCATTGGTGCTCAAGACCTCAAACCTGTTTCTGAGATGGTTTTGAAATTCAAATGGTACAGACTTAAGGTCAAATTTTGGTTCCCGTGGACTTGATTTCATTTTCCTCAGCTTCAGCTTGACCTTGCATATGAGTAGTTGGTGGTCTGTCCCACAATCAGCACCCGGCCTGGTTTTCACTGCTGATATTGAGCTTCTCCAGTGAGTCTTTCCACAAATGTAATCTATTAGATTCCTATATGCACCATCAGGTGAAATCCATGTGTATAGCCTGCATTTATGTTTCTTATAAAAGGTATTTCCAATGAATAAATCATTGAATGTGCACTAGAGGAAAACATAATGTTTGATGCACCTGAGAGCTAAGAACAGTGTAAAGGACTATCAGTGACATACACTGACAAAATTGCCACAACCATGGATTCAAGCATGCTGGCGATTGTGAGGATGATACAGAACCAGGCAACACTTCATTCTGTCAATTGATAGCAGCCAACAGCAACCTTCTCCTGTTGGTTGGATCCATAATCAACACCCATGGGAGTAGCAATCAAGAAATCAAAAGATGTGCTGCCCTGAGAAAATCTGCTGTCAAAGACCTCTCCAAAGGGTGAAGGAACAAGTACGTCAGTTTAAAGATTAAACTGTGCCTGATCCAAACCATGGTACTTTTAACTTCTTTCTATGCATCTGAAAGTTGTATAATGAATAAGGATGACAGAAAAATAATCAATGCCTTTCAATCGTAGTGTTGATTAAGGGTATTGAATATTCCACAGTCAGTCAAAAGTACAAACAAATCTGTTTTGGAGAAAGTGCAATCAAGCTGCTTTGTAGCAGCAAGAATGGTGAAACATCATCTCAAATTGTTGCTGTTGCTATGTGCTATCGAGTCACTTGAGACTCATTGCCACCCTATATACAATAGGTCTGAAACCCACCCTGTCCTGAGTCAATCTTACTGTCTCCAACACATCTGTTCCAATTGTCCTAGTTACTGTGTCAATCAATCTTGTCCAAGGTCTTCCTCTCCTGTGCTGTATCTCCACCCTTCCAAGCATGATATCCTTCTCTAAGGACTGGTCCCTTTTGGCCATATGACCAAAGTATGTGAGTTTGAGCTTCAAGTTCCTTGCCTCCAAGCAGCAACTTAGATTCACTATCTCTAGGATAGACCTGTTAGTTTTCTTGGTAGTCCATTGTATGTTCAATACTTTTCTCCTGCACCACAGTTCAAAAGCATCAATCCTTCTTCTGTCACCCTTGATCACTGTCCAAGTCTCTGATGCAAAGCGAGTATTTGGGAAGACAATGGCCTGAATTAAGAACACCTTAGTCTCTAGATTGACATTATTGTTCTTTAGCACTCTGGAGACATCCCTGACAGCAGATTTTTTCCAAGGCAAATTGTCTCTTGATTTCTTGACTGTCGGTGCCAAGAATGTTGATTGAGGAACTAAGCAAGCTGAAATTGTTAATAACCTCAATCTCTTCACCATCTATCATTTGACCCTGTGGTGAGAATACTTTTTTTCTTCTTAATATTGATCCTCAATCCAAATTGAAGACTATAGTCCTTTACCCTCTGTAGCAAATGCTTCAGGTACTCCTCAGTTTCAGCTAGCATGGTCGTATCATTTGCATAATATAATTTGTTGATGAATCTTCCTCCAGTCCTTATGCCACTTTCCTCTTCATAAAGTCCAGACTCCCAAATAATCTGTTGTACATATAGATTGAAAAGGTATGGGGACAAGATGCATCCGTGACACGCACTTTTCCTGATTTTGAACCATGCAATATTTCCTTGCTCTGTTCTGATGACTGCTTCCTGGTTCACGTATACGTTTTACATGAGCACAATCAAGTGTTCTGGGATTCCCGTTCTTCTCAAGGTTAGTCACAATCTGTTGTGATCTACACTGTCAAATGCCTTTGTAAAGTCAATAAAACACAGATAGCAATTCCTCTGGTACTCTGCTTTTGCCCAAGTTCCATGTCACATTGGCAATGATGGCCCTAGCACCATGCCCTCTTCTAAATCTGGCTTGTATTTCTATTAGTGCTCTGTTGATGTATTGTTCCAGTAATATTTTTTAATACTCTTCAGCAAGATTTTGCTTACATGTGATATTAGTGATAGTATTCAATCATTTCCATACTCTGTCAGATAACTTTTTTTTTTAATGGGAAAAAGTTGGCCAGGTAATTATCCTCCAGATTTCTTGGCACAATCTGATGAACATGTCCAGGGCAGCATGTGTTTGTTGAAATATGTCAGTTGGTATTCTATTAATCTCTAGGCCCTTGTTTTTTGCCATTTACACCTCAAATACTTTAGGTATATCATCAGAAAAGGTCAATTCTTGGAGAAGGTATCATTCTGGGATAGATAGGGGATCAGGAAGGAGAAGCAACCTCTAATGAGATATATTGACATAGTGTGGAGTTCATCTTTCAATATGGCTTTGAAAGATACACTTTTGTTGTTATTGTTAGGTGCCATCAAGTTGAGTACAACTAATAGCAAACCTAGAACAATAGTTGTTCTGTCCTGTGCCATCTCACACTTCCTGACACACAAGAGCCCATTGCGGCAATCACCACATCAATCCACCTGGTTGAGGGTCTTCATCTCCCTTGCTGACCCTCCACCTTTTCTAGACTCATGTCCTTTTCCAAGGAATAACCCCTCCTAGCAACATTTTCAAAGTATGTGAGGTAAGGTTTTATCATTATTGCCTCCAAAGACCACACAGGCTGCACTCTCTTCAAAACATAGCCATTCAAATCTGATCTAACCACATTGATGGGTGAAAAATATCCTGTTTTCCTATTCATAATGGGTTTGGCTATTTATTATTCCGCAAGGTGATTGGCCATTCTCAAAATTCTACAAGGCATTGCCTAGTCTTGCCATTGAACTGAGCAAGCCAGAATGAGAGAGACAAATCTTCCCAACAACCCCACTGCCATTGAAGAGGAAAGAGAACTGCCACTACGAACAAAGAAACCTCACCACCAAAAAAAAAAAATGATCAGCCATGGTTATGGTTGAAATGGAGACCTGGCGTGAAATAGAGGGATGCAAGGGGGGTTAGGGAGTTAAGCCAGTATTGGCAAGAATGAGAACTTTGTTGGACACTTTGAGGGAGGGGGAAGCCAATATTGGCAGGACTAAAAATTTGGGAACCGCTGGCCTGAATGTGGGAGACTTGAGGCTGGGGTGCCTAAGTGCCTATTTCAGGAGTTGTCTTGACTGTATTTTGTTATTAATCTGGATTGTTAGCTTTTTACTTTCCCAATATGGTTCTGGGGGGTCTGTGAACTATTACACTTGCATTTTGTATCCAGAAAAGTGTTAAGATTGGTGTTGAGATGAGTAGAAAGAGGTACAGGATTATAGGGGATTCACCTGACCCAATGGAAATTGGTTTGGTGTTATTGATGCTGTGGATGAGAGCAGTTCCCCTTTGGTTGGTAACGATCAAGCATGCTCGTTACCACATGGCCCTTGCTATTTTTACATGTGGTGGTTATAACAATTGGTTTGAAGATGACAAAGATTGTGAAGATGGCATAAGATAGGGCAAGGTTTGGATCTGTTATTCATAGGGTCATTATGAGTGATAGTTGAATCGATAATGCTTAATAACAATTATTTAGAAAATCTATGTCACCAATCTCCTTAAAGAACACATGGCCTGATGTAGTGCATAACCTGCATTGTTATTGTTGTTGTGTATCATTGAGTCAGAACCAACCTATCACTGATCCTTAAACAGGTTTTCAGAGGCAGTTAATCACATGGGAGTAGATTGCCCATCCTTCTCCAACAGAGCAGCTGGTGGCTTCAAACTGCATGTCTTCTGGATTGCAGTGCAGCTTCTTGCCACTAGGCCACCAGAGCTCTATGTCCCCAATATCCTTAAAGAACACATGGCTCGATGCAGTGCATAACCTGCATTAGTGTTCTGTTTACCCTTGAAAAAAAATAGAAATATGCAGTGCAACCTGTTAGAGAAGAGCAAGTGACTCCATCTGACAAGATAAATTAAAACAAGACTTATTACTATTGAATTGCTTCTCACTGATAGCAACCTATTGGACATAGGCAATATTCCATAGGATATCCAAAGCTATAAATCTTTGCAGAAACAGAATGAACCATCTTTCTCCTTCAGTCACTGGTGAGTTGCAACAGTTACTCTTTTGGTCAGCATCCAAGTGCTTAATCACTGCACTACCAGCTTCTCTTTTACAAGATAATAGATTACAAAGCTAAAGAGTTGAGTCTAGGGACGATTAGGGCACCAAATTTCATTGTAACAATGAAAATAGTATAGATTTAAAAGATTCTTTAATGCAATAGCAAATGGGCATGCAGTTGAAATCCAGGAGCTGCTCCATAGAGAAAAATGGACAATCTCCTCCAATAGGATTAAATGTCTCTAAAAACCTACTAGAGGGTCAGCTTTGAGTCAGTTCCAATTCAACAGAACACAACAAGAAGAAGTGCTAACTAGTTTTCCACGACCTCACCAGAATTTATTTTGCTAAATGCTGTTGGCTGCTCTGTAGAATTTTGCTATTGTTACTGGGGTGAGATGATATCTCATAGTTGTTTTGATTTGTATCTCTCTTAGAGGTACGGATTTTGAACATTTCTTCATGTGTTTGTTCACCATCTGGATGTCTTCTTTGGTGAAGTGTCTGTTCATATCCTGTGCCCATTTTGCAACTGGATTGTTTACTTTTATCTTGGTGTGGTACTGGAATATTCTATAAATTCTAGAAATAAGTCCCTTATCAGACATGTCATTTCCAAGTTTTTGGATATGCATAAGAATTTGAAACTGGAACCCTTATTCACTGTTGGTGAGAGTGTAAAATGGTGCAACCATTACGGAAGACAGTATGGTGCTTTCTTAAAAAGATGGAAATACCATTTGACTCAGCAATTCCACTACTGGGAATATACCCTAGACAAATAATAACTGCCAGCCAACTAGATATATGCACACAAATATTTATTGCTACTTTGTTCACAATAG
>NW_006399752.1:12479052-12483598 GCF_000299155.1 Elephantulus edwardii
TATAAACTTTCATTGAAATCTCAATTTTTTTTTTAAAGTGCTAACTAGTTGTAGAAGAGGAAGAGGGTAAAAGGTGAATGATGGAATATCTACCAGGGATACTATGTGTGTGGTGGACTGGAGTCCAAAGGAGTAGCTACACATTCCTTTTAGAACCAGAAATTCATTCAGCCAGAATCAAGTAGAAGAGATATTTGTTTCTTCTTTCTGGACCAGTTTCTTTTCTGATGTCCTCCCACTCAGCACAGGGTAACATAAACAAGTAAACACAAGAATCCTGCTCACTCACAGATAAGCACGGCTTCCCAAGTGTGGAAAATCATTAACATTCATTGGGAACCAAATGAACCGTCAATAAGCATTGAAAGATAGCTGGTAGTGATAAAAATTAAAAAGTTAGTCCTCTCTAACCTAGGCAGAATATATACAAATTAAAATCCATTAAAATGCCCTCAAGATCCAGTAAAATGACGAATTTGCTTTTTTGGTTGTGTAGGTGGAAAAGAAAGTTTGTCATATGATTGTGGCATCCACTTCCTAAACAACATGCCTCTGGAAACTATGAGCTTTGAGAAACGACAATAGTTATAGAAAGGCTTCAGCTCTTTTGTTCATAGGATCACTATGAATTGTGTTCGACATGATGACAATCAACAACAATTAACTAGTAGTAGAGTAACAAAAGTAGTTGTCAGGTACCGTTGAATTGAGTGTAATTCATAGTGACCCAATGAATAACAGATTTGATGTCTGCACTATTCTCTGCCATTCTCATCATCTTTGACACACTAGAGCCCATTGCTGAAGTCAACATGTCAATCCATCTCATTGAGGGTTATGGTCTCGTTTGCTGATACTCTTTCTTTTCAAGCATGATGGTTCTTTCCAAGGAATGGCCTCACCTACCTACATGTCCAACGTGTGAAAAATGGAGCCTTACCATTTTTACTTCCAAGGAGCATTCTAGTTGCATTGTTCCAAGATATAACTGTTGTTTTGGCAGTCCACAATGTTCAGTAGTCTTCTTCACAACTCAAAGGCATTAATTCTTCTTTTGTCACCCTTATTCATTGCCCAACTCTCTGATGCATAGCAGGTGATTGAGTAGACCATGGCCTGAATCAGGTACACCTTATTCTTCAAACTCCCATGAATGATGTTCAGCATTTTGGTGAGATTCTTGACAGTGAACTTGCCCAATCCATCTCCTGATTTCTTGAAAGTATTGATTGTTGACCCAAGCAAGTGGAAATAATTGACAGATTCAATTTTCTCTCCATCTATCATAAAATTGACTATTGGTCCTATAGTGAGGACCTTTGTTTTCTTGATGTTAAGATGTAAACCATACCAAAGGCTGTAGTCTTTGATCTTCTACACAAGTGTTCCATACCCTCTCTACTTTCAACAAGCAAGTTTGTTTTGTCTGCATTAACACAGATTATTGATGCATCTTCCTCCCATCTTGATGTCACGTTTTTCCTCACAGAGTCTGGCTTCTCAGCATACAGATTGCCTAGGTATAAAGAAAGGATAACTTTCTGACATACACTTTTCCATATCTTAAACCATGCGGCATTCCCTTGGTCCCTTCTCCCAACAACTTTTGATCTAAGTATATAGGTTTCACGTGAGCACAATGTGTTCTGGGATTCCTATTCTTCTCCATGTTAATCATAGTTTGTTAGAATCCACACAGTCAAATACCTTTGGTAGTCAATAAAATACAAATGTACTTTCTTCTGGTATTCTCTGCTTTCAGACAGGATCCATCTGATCTCAGCAATGAGAAGCCTCATGACATGGCCTCTTCTAAATCCTGCTTGAACTTCTGGAAGTTCCCTGTCAATGGACTGTTACAGCCATTTTTGGATGACCTTCAGCAATGTTTTGCTTGTATGTGACATTAATGATATTGTTCTATAGTTTCCACATTCTGTTGGGTCATCTTTCTTGGGAAGGAGAATAAATATGGCTCTCTTCCATGTGGTAAGAAGCTGCACTGAAATCCCAAAAGCACGCTTTACGAAGCCACCAGCTCCTCTGCAGGAGGATGATGGGAAATCTCTTTCTGTGCAATTAACTGCCTCTGAAAACTTACCAGAGCGTCAGCTATGGGTAGGTTCCAAGTCAACAGTACACAACAAAACAACAGTACAAGAAGTATATAAATATATAAGGTTGGTGGGGGTTTTCATTTTTTTTTACCCCTTCTCACTCCCTCCTCTCCAGTTCACATTTCAAATATTTATTCACTGTTGTACAATTACCTATCTCCCCAATCCCCATCCTCTTTGCAATGATATATCTCTTATTCTGGGCTGTTGCAAATATGTAAGTTTTAAAAGTTCATCAGGTGCCCTGCTTTACTTACTTAACAATCCTGTTTAAAATTGATTATAAAAGTACTACAGTCAAGGAGGTCTGATGGTATAGTGTGCTTAGCTGCTAACTGTTGACAATTCCAATCTAGCAGCTTCTAACCAGGAGATATACAGGGAGTCTCCTTCCTTTTAGGCTAAAATTTTTAAAAACCACACACAATTCTGTCATTGAGTCAGAATCAACTCATAGATGACCTCTAACAGGTTTTCAGAGCCCATAAATCACATGAGAAAAGATTGTGCATCTCTTTCCTAAAGAGCCACTGTTAGATTCAAATCACCAGAGAGGTGCCACTTGTGGGTTTCAGTGCAACTCTCTATGGATTACTTCACCATAGCTCCAGCCTTGGAAATCCAATGGAGAGTTACCAAGAGTCGGACTGAACTAGACAGCACTGGTTTGGGTTTATAAATTTACAGAACAAAGTTCCTAGAATAAGTCAATTTTTTTCTGCGTAAAATAAAACCCAAAGCTGCTTCCTAATATCATTCAGCTATATTCAAAATTAAATTCTGTGCTCACCTTATCCAGAATGTACTGGAGTAACTCTAGGGAAAATATATTTTCTTTATACTTTTCTAAATAAATCTAATGAATATGTCTGGTAAATAATTCCATCTTCTTTTATGAGAGAGTTATATTACAATCATTAGTTATTTGATACTAGTCTCTGAATGGTTTATATAATACTTCTGGCAGTATCTTGAATTCCTAGGGACTGAATAATAAAAATAAAAACTTATTCTATTGTGTTAATGCTTTCTTCCAAATTAAGTACACGTGTATTCTTTGTTGAAATTTCTGTTGCTTTTGATCTGCCTTCATTAACAACTTAGAAGAATAATAAATCCTTGGTAAAATAATTTCTCTTATTTTCCAAGTAATGCCAATTTAAGAATAATCTATTCTTTACCAGTTCCCAATATGATAAAACATATAATGGCATTAAAGAGTAATTTGGATATTATACTGACTTTATATTTTGGCAATGTTTCATGCCTCATTTGCCTGAAAACTCATTAGATTAGTGCAACACCATGTTTTAATGCAATAGGTTCAGACATATTTCCAAGTAAGTTGAGCCCTGCTTATTTTCTGTACTTTCATGCTTGAGTTAATAAATTGCAAACTTTCCCTCTTCTGTTTGCTCTGTTTTCCTTTATATACCATTTGTTGGAGGCTTTCTATTTTGAGGAAGAGAGAGGAGATGAAAATCAAATTATCCCCTTGGGCTTGTGGAATAAAGCCTGTCTATCTACAATCTGCAATTTCAATCATTTCTTATATTTTACCAAGTCTTCAATTTGTGACAAGTATATGTGCTGAAACTACCATACTGATGAGGGGTAAGCCAGGAAAAAGTGATCAGAAGTAAGCTGGACAGCTTTAGATATCACATTGTGTCCAGCAGTGTGATCAGTGAAGCAGAGAAGGCTAGTTGTTGTGTGCCATCAAGGAAGAACTGACCCATAGGTGACCCTTCAGAGGGTTTTCAGAGAGAGTAAATTGCATAGGAGGAGACTGCCCATGCTTCTGCTGTAGGGCAGCTGGTATAGTTGAAACTCTTGCTTTTGGGATTACAGTGAGAGAGGGTTTAGAGGCCGGCAAAGTGCACAACTCCATTGTTTACTCCACAGACCTAGAAATCTCCCTCCCTCTCCAACCCTTCCCACAATCAAACCAAAACAAAGCTATTGCTGTTATTTTCAGTTTATAGCAATCCTATAGCACAGTAGAACTTCCGATAGGATTTCCAAGGCTCTAAAGCATTACAGAAGGCTGTCAAGTCTTTCTTCCATCATGGCTACAGGGTTTGAATCACTGACCTTTTCACTAGTGTCAACATTCGCAACACAAGGGTTCTCCTAATCATTAGATAGACAGTGTTTTATCAAGTTGAAATATGTTTTTCCTTCTTAATTTTTCCCACTATATCTTCCTCATAATTGGGATGTATATGAGGTTACATGTAATATACATCTTCTTATAGAAAAATTATTGCACTGTGATAAAGCAACAGTTTATCTAAATGAGAACTGCTCTTTGTCCAATGGTCTTACACTCCTGCATTTTGGAGAGTCATTTTTTTGTAATACGTGTTTTTAATTTCAAGTTCTAGCCATCAGAACAGAGCAAGGGAACACTGCATGATTCAAAATTG
>NW_006399752.1:12484338-12521216 GCF_000299155.1 Elephantulus edwardii
TGGAGAAGGACATCATGCTTGGGAGGGTGGAGGGACAGCGCAGGAGAGGAAGGCCCTCTATGAGGTGGATTGATTCAGTGACTGGGATAATTGGGATTGGAGTGTCAGAGACAGTGCAATTGGCACAGGACAGAGCAGAGTTTAGGACTGTTGTACATAGGGTCGCTATGAGTCGCAAGCGACTCCACGGCACATAACAACAACAACAACAGTTGTTCATCATTTATATATAGAGCAGCAATTGACTTTTATGTTAGGCTTAAGTCCCAGTACTTGGCTATAACCACTTCACCTGTCCGGGAGCTTTTTTTGTCAAAACTCTGGAATATTCTTCATAGATCATCATATCATCTGTGAACAAAAAAGAATTTTATTTCTTCCTTTCCAAACTTTATATCTTTTGCTCCCTTTCTTTGTCTAATTAATTTTGTTAGCTAGAACTTATCATGTAGTAGGAGTGTTGAGAAGGGTCATTCTTGTTTTCTTTGAAAGTATAAGTGTATATCAGTTGTCTCTCCTTCCACCCCTTCCTGATGATGCTTTAATAACATAAAAGTTAGCTCTATGTCTTCAACATATCTACTCTTTCTTTCCTTTGTGCCTTCTACAAGCCAAACAATCTCTCAAATCCTCATCAGCCCCAGCTCACCTTAGGAGACACACCACTGTGCTCCCAACTCAGTGCTCTCATTTCATCCTGACCCACATCTTTTCTTCTACTTAAAATTGCCTACATTTTCATGCAGAGGTTTAGGTTCTCAATGCACTAGTATATGCCTGTGAATTACTTGTCGTGTTTGTGTCTAAAAGGATTGAATATGTAATACAATTTTAATTTACTCATTTCCCTCATTGTTTGGGAAAAAAAATAGACAAAATGATAACTCAAGAGTTTGCTCTTTTCCTCCCCATTCTATCAATAACTTCTGTTTTCCAAGTCCTATTTTTTCTCCAATTTTCCGTAAGCATTTCTAGAACTACCCAAATACACATCTTCTCTAAATACTGAACTTAACCATATTTTTTTCACTCTTTGAAACAATCTCCTCTCCAGTCAAACATTCTAGTGTCTTAAGAATTTTCTCTTTACCATAAAGTTGCCTTCACTATACTTCAGCTCCAGTCATTGTAATGACAGTTTGGTCATTCTAGATCATTCATTGTCCCTTTCATATCTTACAAAACAGAAAAATTTCCAAAAAAGGGCAAGCACAATTTTACCCAGAGGTTTGTCATCAGTTTAACACTGCAGTTCACAGCTTGCTGTGGTTCAAAAATCAGGCTAGGAAATGGGAAAGATCTGACAAGGATCTGGAAAGCAGGACAACAGTGGGCGTATTTCAGTGTTGATTAATTTTATAAAATATAATTAATGGGAGGGATTGTATGAAACACAATGTGAATGAAGATAGTATGAAAAACAATGAATATGGACTTTTAAAGCAAACCAGTATAAAATAAAAATTTATGAGAAAAAAATCAGGCCACACAAGCAAATTTAGCACCAGTAATATGGCCTCATGCACAAGAACAGTGTAGATTTGAAAAACTTGATTCAAATGGTAGCTTACTGTGTGTGGGACCTAGGGTAAGTATATTCAGTGCAGCAAATCTATTCTTAAAATGGTTTTAGAATTTATTTGGAATAGACTCAAGGCGATATTTTGGTTCTTGTGGACTTGTTTTCATCTTCAACTTAAATTTGAACTTGTACATGAGTAAGTGATGGTATTTTCCATAGTTAAACCCTTGACCTGGTTTTGACTGCTGAGATTGAGCTGTTCCATCAACTCTTTACACATATGTAGTCAATAGCATTCATGTGTAGTCCATTAAGTGAGGTCCATGTATACAATTTACATTTGCATTAAAGTGATACATGAATGGGTAGTCTTGTCATTACAGAAGTCCAGAGTGAAGGCTGCACAGTGCAGTGGACTTGAGGGGGTAGGGATTGTAGAACAATGACAGAGTTTTTCTTTATTTTCAAGGAGAAGAGTGAATTGGAGGAGAGGGAGTGGGCAGGGAGGAAAGTTCAATAATGAATAAATGGAAACCCTAAATCTCTGTACTTTCAATCAATAATTAACTGTACAAAATTTCCATCCTCACTTCTGTCACCAAGTATACATTTTTCAACTACCAGTTCTCCTTTTTTCCCAGTTTTTTGTGTTCTAGTCTCCAATTATTAATTAATTTTGATTGTATATTCATTCAATTGCATACTACAAACATTGGCAGAAATTTTCAATTTCTTAATTTTTTACTTTAGTGGTTAGTGTGTATGTTTGAATAATAGTTGCATTAATAAATCTTCCGTCTATGCTTTGGGAGCTCTGATGGTCTAGAAGGAGCTACATTGTCATTCCTAAGGCATGTGGTTTTAATCCATCAGCTGCTCTGTGGGAGAAAGGTAAGCAATGTTCTACTGTATAATTTAATGCCTCTGAAACCCCACTGGAGGATGAGCTGTAGGTCCATGATAACTCAATGGTACGTAACAAGAACAACAACTTTGCATTCTTATGAATAGTAACCTGTCATTCATGATATTACATTTCAGGGTAGATCTTGAAATGTTCGTTTTGAATGCAACACAATTCCTCTTCAGCTTGCCATTCCCCACATAGTAGATCATCTGATTGTCTGAGTCAATGTGGTCATTACCAGTCCATCACACCTCACTAATGCATAGGATATCAATCTTCATGCATTTCATTTAATTTTTGACAACTTGTAGTTTTCCTGGATTAATATTTTATACATTCCCTGTTCCAATCATTAATGGACGCTTGTGGCTATTTCTCCCATTGTTTTAGTGCTTTCCAATCTCATCATTATTTCTAACAATGCTTCTGTTATGCACAAGATTTTCAAATGTTTGTTATTTCAGAAGTGAATACCAAGTCTTTTTAGTCTATTTCAGTCTAGAATCATTGTTAGAATCTGTTCACCATGGGTGACCCTGTTGGTATTTGAAATACTAGTGGCAAATATTCCAATATTATAGTAACATGCAAGTCATTATAGCAACATGCAAGTCACTCTAGCAAAGCAAATTTTCAGACAAGTGCAATGCTCATAAGAGAAAACTGTAAAACAAACACACAAGTATAAAACAAGCATACTGTTTGTTAACAAGTTATCTGGACTGTCCTAAAAAAATGGGGTTAAGGATACCTAGTCAGGTTGGAGTTTTTGCTCATCTGAGTGGTAGTTGATGTCCCAAGAAACACTAATGGCCAAAGTCCTGAGGAGTTGTGGGATGACATCAAGGTCATTATCTATTAAAGACTTAAGGTTCTCCTGATCCAAGCCATGGTATTCTCAATTGTTTTCTATGAAGTTGAAAGTTGCACAATGAATTAGGATGACAACAGAATCAACGCCTTTGAATTTAGACGTTGGAGAAGAGTACAGAAGAACAAGCAAAGTTATCTTAGAGGAAGTGCAACCAGGGACCTCCTTAGAGGCAAGGATAGTGAGACTTCCTCTCACATAATTTAGGCTTTTTTTTTTTCAGGAGGGACCAGCTCTTGGAAAAAGATATTAAGTCAGAAAAGGTAGAGAATCAGTGAAAGAAAGTCTTTCAATAAAATGGATTAATTTGACGATGGTAACAATGTGTGTGAGCATGCTGGAGAGCATAAGAATTGAGTAGGTTCAAAATTGGGAAGGGTGTACATCAGGGATGTGTCCTGTCTCCATACTTTTTCAATCTATATGCTAAATAGATCATCCATGAGGCTCGGCTCTATGAGGAGAAATGAGGCATCAGGATTGAAGGAAGACTCATCAACAATCTGTGTTATGTAGATTACACAACCCTGCTTTGAAGCACTTGCTGCAGAGGGTCAAGGAATGCAGCCTTCAATATGGATTGAGGCTCAATGTCAAGAAGACAAAGATTCTCACCACTGGACCAATTGGCAGCATCAGGATGGATGGTGAAGATATTGAGACTGTTCACAGCTTTAGTTTGCTTGGCTCCACAGTCAACACTCTTGGCACCAGCAGTCAGGAAATTAAAAGATGTATTGCATTAGGAAACCTCTCCAAAGTACTGAAGAGAAATAATGTCAGTCTGGAGACTAAGGTGCACCTGATATGGGCCATAGTCTTTGAAAACATTTGCTAGGGATGAATTGATGCCTTTGAGCTGTGGTGCTGGAGAAGAGTGTTGAATATACCATGGACTGCTAAGAGAACAAACAGGTTTGTCCTGGAAAAGGTGAAGCCAGAATGCTCCTTGGAGTCAATGATGCTGAAGCTTCATCTGACATACTATGGACATGTTGCAAGTCCTTAGAAAAGGACACAATGCTTGGGAGAGTGGAGGGACAGCACAGGAGAGGAAGACACTCCATGAGATGGATTGATTCAGTGACTAGGGTAGTAGGAATGGGTGTGTCAGAGACAATAACATTGGCACAGCATAGAGCAAGGTTTAGGGCTGTTGTACATAGGGACACTATGAGTCATGGGCAACTTGACAGCACATAACGACAATAACAAAATGACAAGATTCAGATAAGTTGTTCATTAGTTATTAGTCAACTTGTTATTGTTCATGTTGAGTTGATTTGGAACAGACTCATAGTTCACTCTAATTGGTTTTCAGATGCAGTCAATCATACAGGAAGAGAAACCCTATCATCATTCTCCAGTGAAACATCCAGTAGATTTGAACTGCATGCCTTTGGGTTGGCAGTGCAACCCCTTACCATTAAGCCACCGTGGCTGTTGTTGTTGTTGTTGTTGTTGCCTACCCTCATTACCCCAGGCACTGAATCAATCCATCTCATTGAAGGTCTTCCTCTCCTGCACTGTCCCTCCACCCTTTCAAGCATGATGACCCTCTCCAAGGACCTGTCCCTCCTTGCAACATGTCCAAAGTATGTCCCTCCTTGCAACATGTCCAAAGGTCAGACGAAGCTTCAGAATCCTTGCCTCCATGGAGTAGCCACCTTAGCTCAATATAATCAACTAGATAGCACATATCAATAATTATTGTTGTTATTTTTAGGTTCCATGAGTCTAGTATGACTCATAACACCCCTGTGAACAAAAGACCTGAACTTACTCCTGTCCTATACCATCCTCACACTTCCTGACACACAAGAGCCCATTGTAGCCGTCACCATGTCAGTCTACCTGGTTGAGGTTCTTCTTCTCCTTCACCAACCCTCCACCCTTCCCAGCATCATGTCCTTCTCCAAGGAACAGCAACTCCTAGCAATATGTCCAAAGTATGTGAGGTGAAAACTCACCATTCTTGCCTCCAAAGAGCACTCTGGTTGCACCCTCTCCAAGACGTATCTACTCATTCTGTTGGCTATCCATGAGATGTTCAGTGCTCTTCTCAAACACCACAGCTCAAAGGCATCAATTATTTTTCTATCATCCTTATACATTGTTCAGGTCTTAGATGTTTAGCTAGTAATTGGAAAGACTATGGCCTGAATCAGACACACCTTAATCCTCAATAATTTAGAAAGTCCCTAAATGCAAATTTTCCCAGTGTAATGCATCTCCTTATTTCCAGACTGCTCATACCAAGGGTGTAAATTGTGGATCCAAGCAAGATGAAGCTGTTGAGAGTTTCAATCTCCTTTCCATCCATAATGACACTGTCTATTGCTCTAGTGGTAAGAATCTTTGTTTTCTTGATATGGAGATACAATCCATACTGAAGGCTGCATGCCTTGATCTTCTCCAACAAGTGCTTCAAGTTCTCCGTACTTTCAGCAAGTAAGATTGTGTCATCTGCATAACACAGTTATTGATGAGTCTCCATCCATATGAATATTAGGGCAAGTTAATTAATTTCCCTTTGCATTATCTTCATCCACAAAAAGAAGAAATATTTTTAAAGTTTTGATACAATTCTTTTAAACCATGGTCTTTGTTATTCTCTCATCACATGGCTGAGTTGTTGTGTGCCATCAAATTGGAACCAACCCATAGCTGACCCTCTAGCTGGTTTTCAGAGACAGTAAATCACATGGAGGAGATTGTCCACCCTTCTCTGAGTAGCACTTGCTAATGTGAGGTTGTTTGTAGCCTATCAAGGTGATTTGACAACTTGTTAATATTACAAATTAAGTAAATGGCCCCTTTCTGAGTTGTTGTTGTTGTTGTTGTAAGATGCCTTCAGTACCCCATAGCAAATCTATAAACAACAGATCTGCACCCTGTCTCTTCCTGTATTAGCCTCACAGTCTTTGGCACACTCAAGCACATTGATGCACTCACTGTGTCAATCCAACTGGTTGAGGGTCTTCCTCTCTTTCACTGACCTTCCACCTTTCTAAGCATGATGCCCCTCTCCAAGGAATAACCTCTCCTAGCAACATGATCAATGTATATGAGATGACGCTTCATCATCTTTGTCTTCAGGAAACTCTCTGCACCATCTTTGAGTCATATCTGCTTTTAGAAAGTCCTTGGGATATTAAGCACTCTTGTTTAACACCACTATTCAAAGGCATCAATTCTTCTGTTATTCTTATGAATTGTCCAGCTCTCAGATGCTTAGTGAGTAACTGAAGAGATCTTGGCCTGAAGCAGGGCCCATTGAATCTCCAGAATTGCTATTCCATGCTTGACCATTTTCTTCAATTATTTTAGCTTAAGAAATGTTGAATATGTTCTTCCCTTTTGGTTATCTAACTCCAATACTTTGCATATTTTGTTTATAATACTTTGCTTTGTTTTTTGGAGCTACCCATGGAGATCTTCCATTCAGCTTTTTATTTCATGATTTCTATATTTTGCTTTAGCCTTTCTCTATATTCCAGAACAAGTTATGGGTCTTTTCTGACATTCATTTGGTCTGTCCTTTTTCCCTGTCTTTATCAGAACCTTTTGCTTTCTTCATGGGTGATTCCTTGATGCTAATCCAACTCATCTGGTCCTCAAATATTATTGTTCAGTGTGTCATATCTATTATTGAGATGGTTTTTAAACTCAGAAAATATAAATTCCTGGTACTATTTTGGTTCTTGTGGACTTTTTTCCATTTTATTCAGCTACAGTTTTTCCTTGCATTGGAACAATTGTTAAACTATTCTACAGTCAACACCTTGTCTTTTCTGACTGATAATACTGAACTTTCCCACTATCTCTTTCTCCAGATGTAGTCAATCTGATTCTTGTACATTAAATCAAGCTGGCCCATGTGTATTATCTCCCTCTTTAAAAACAAAACAAAACACATTTGCAGTGTTATTCTATCATATGATTTCTGGCTTCATTTATGACACCAAATCCTTATTTTCCAACTACCAATCCTTCTTTCTTTCCAACTTTAGCATTCCTGTCACAAATTGTAATTCATCCATTTTGATTGCATAATCCATCAATTCCTGCTTGCAGCAGTTTGTCATATACTCTATTTCTTCATCTCTTATGTTTGTGTGTAAATTTTAGTAGCATTCATATTAACAGATCTTCCTTGTATGCATGTGGATATTATTCTATCACTGACATCATTATAGTTAAGGGCAGTACTGGTTCTTATTTTCTTATTTTAGTCTAGAAGCTCTGCTGAAACTTTAAATGCTCTTTTAAAAGATGAATTCAACTCCGTTCCTCTTCAATTTGTCATTCCCAGTGTAGCATATTGTAAAATCGTTTGATTCAAACAGCCAGTGCCAGTCCATTCTGGCTCACCAATGCCTAGGATATTGATCTTTATGCTTTTCATTTCTTTTTTACAACTTCCAATTTTCCTGGATTCATCCTTTGTACATTTCACATTTCAATTATTAGTGGATGTTTGCAGTTGTTTCTTTTTGAGCCTTGCCATTTCACAAATAAAGGCCTTTCGGTGGGTGAAAATTTTACTCTATCCATGCCACTTACATAGACTGTGCTTTGAGGACCAGGTATTTCCCAAGTGCATTTTGAGTGTCTTCCAACCTGAAAGACTCATCTTCCAGTGTTACAGTGGACAATGTTACAATGCTATTCAAAGGGCTTTCAGGGGCCAATTATACTGTTCTGGATAGCCAGTCCTGCTTTTTCCTGTTTTAGCCTTAGAAACTCTGCTGCAACCCGTCAACAAGGGGTGACCCTACTAGTATTTAAAATATCACAGGCATAGCTTCCAACTTCACAACAGCACACAAGCAACCACAGTATGACAAATCTATGGATGAGTGGTGACAAAGGCAGTAGAGCCAGTAAAACTGAAGGAGACTATTTCAAGGTAAAGCACTGTTTTTTTTGACCCAAAGAGTGAAAAAGCTGAATGCCTTTGGACAGGGATTTTGCTGGTGGGGTGAATGCCTTAAGCATTCATTATTAGGAGCTGAGTTTGCTTATCCACAGACCCAGAGCCAAGTTCCTTGGGCCTAGACTTTGCATGAATAGTGTACAACTGGCACTTAAATTGGCATAGCTAATAGAGCTCTTTGACCCTTGTCTAAGCAAGTCAGAGGACAGACTGAGAGTTCAAGGGCCAGAGAGGTCTCCTTGAACAGACATAAAGAATTCTCTAACATTTGATGGCGTAGGGCAAAAGGGGAGGTCTTGGAGTTGAGAATCAGAAGGAGGACTGTCTGTCTTTCAAAACAGCTGAGAAGCAGCTTGGAGCAAGGACAGGAAGAAGGCCTGGAGCCAGGTGTGACCGTTGGCTTGATCTAATTCTCCTGATGGGGATTTTCTCCTCTTGTGAAGTCAAAACAGCCATGCCCATGCTCACACCATTTTTACAAGTTGTCATAAGGACTGTTGTTGTTGTTGTTAGATGCCTTCAAGTCCAGTACAACTCATAATGACCCTATAAACAAAAGATCTGAACCCTGATCTCTTTTACACCATCCTCACACTTCTTGACACATAAAAGCGCATTGTAGCAGTCACCACATCAATCCACCTAGTTGAGGGTCTTCCTTTCCTTCGCTGACACTTCACCCTTACCACCATATGTCCCCCTCCAAGGAATAATCATCATTCTTGCCTCCAAAAAATGCTCTAGATGAACCCTCTCCAAGACATATCTGTTTGTTCCCTTGGCCATCCATGGGATGTTCAGTCCAACTCCACAGCCCAAAGGCATCAATTATTTTTCTGTCATCCTTATTCATTGTCCAGCTCTCAGATGCATAGCAAGTGATTGGAAAGACCATGACTTGAATCAGATGTACTTTAGTCCTCAAAATTACATTATTATTCCCCAATAATTTGGAGGGGCCCCTAATTGCAGATCTTTCCATTGCAATGCGATTTTGGACACTGTTACAATGCTATTCACAAAGATTAAGAGAGATGATATATATAATATAAAGTCAAGTTATATACTCAAGGATTGTACCCAATTGTTGTTTTTAGGTGCCATTGAAAGCTACAACTCATAGCAAACTTACAAACAAGATACCTGAAACTTCCCCTACTCTGTATCTTTCCAAGGATTTTTGCCTTGTTTGAGCCAGTTGTTATAATCACTGTGTTCATCCATTCTGTTTAGGGCATTCTTCTTTTTTTCTGGCCCTCCACTTTTCCCAATATGATCTATTTTTCTAAGGATTATCATCTCCTAATAACATGTCTAAAATAGGTAAGACGAAGATTCATCATCCTTGCTCTAAGAAGCTCCCTGGTTGTGTTGTACTCCAAGACAGATTTGCTGCTCTTCTGGCAGCCCATCAGATAGTTACTATTCCTCACCAGTGCTATAATTCAAAGCCATCAATTCTTCTGTCATCCTTATTCATTATTCAACTTTCAGATGCATAGGAATCAATTAAAAATATCACGGCTTAGATCAGATGCACCTCAGTCTTTAAACTGACATCCTTGCTCTTTAGCACTTTGGAGGAGTCCTTGATAGCAGATTTTCTTTTTATATGGGCAAGAGTCCATATCTAAGTATGATGTTGCCTTTTCTTTCAGTGGGGAGAATTTCTGTTTTATTGATGTCGTGATGCATTTTGTATTGAAGCCTATAGTCCTGGATCAAGTAGAATCTTAAAAAATGAGAAAGTCGCCTTGTCAAAGAATTGTTGAGATTAGATATAGGGCTCTCGGGTAAGTGTCCTCAAGGAATTTGATGTGTGGTATTTGTTGTTGTTGTTGTTCTTGTTGTTTTTAACTTTAATTTTAACCCTCCCAGTAAAAGGCCTTTTACTATCCAGCTTTTCCTAGTTATTTCTTAAAGTGCTTTCTTATGCCTGTCCACACATGGTTCAGTGAGAAAGTTTCCTATTTTGGTGTTCTAGGTAAGGAAATCAAGTCTCTGTGAGCTTAGAGACCCCTGCTTCCCATCTCCATCTTTCATAAATGAGACTCACAAACCAAAGTTGTCTGAACACTCTTTCCACATCAGTTCCATTCATGTTGATCACTTTCGTTCCAAAATACAAACGTAAAGGGGGGAAACTGTCAATCAAAGATACAGTATATTTATAGTGCCTGAAAGTTCTTTTCAAGGGGCTCTGGCAACCTAATCCGTAGACAGTTGCATTGCTAACCCAGAGGCAGTGCCTCTCTGACGCTTCAAACCCACCAGAGACTCTGCAGGAAAAAGATAAGTAATCTCCTTATGTGTGATCTACGGCTTCCCAAATACCCACTGGAGGGTCAGCTATGAGTCGATTCAGACTCAGCAGCAATCAGTGAGGGTGAGTGACATGCTATTTTTAAAAGAATCCTGGTGGCACAAATTGCCAAGCACCCAACTTTCAATCATAAGGGGAAAAGACTAGGCAACCTGCATCCTCAAAGATCACTAACTAGAAAAACTATGCCCAGTTCTACTTTCTCATACACAGTCAGAATCAACTCACCACATCTATTAGCAACATTTTACTTCCACCTTTCCTCCTTTGACACAGGATTAGGATAGAAGATAGGCTTCACAAAGTTGATGACTCAAATAACTAAAGATCCAGAGTTCATAAAGCACCAGGCAGGACAACTTTGCACTGTGTTAGCCATCAGGATGCCATGAATTGGACCTACCGACAGTTAATAAAGACAATAATCACTTGTGGCTCCTGAACACTTGAATAGTAGCCAGTGGCACATGGAGAAATATTTAGTATATTGCATCAAATAAAATATATGATTAAAATTCATTCCCTGTGTCTAGTTTTTATGCAGCTGTTAAAAAATGCTAATGCAATTTGTATTGCAGTTCTGTTAAGCTAGAGTCATCATAACATGAACACCAAACTCCCTCTTCATCCTTTGGTGCCCAGTACATTTCACTGACACAATTAATATTACCGAGATGTAACTGTCTGAGAGCAATTAATCAGTAGTACATTTGTAAGAAGCAATTGTCTCCCACCATAGATCACTTCAACAGAACAGGTTGGTATTTCCTTGTACCTACCACAGCTTGGCAGTTATTATAGCCCCAGGGAATAGCATTTGCTCAGTATGTGAGAGATGAATGTGGGTGTATTGCTAACATAATTTTTTTTCTAGTTAGCATAGGCAATATAAAATGATGAATGGTATTTTTTTTCCAAACTCTCATCATAAGGGAAAGTATCTGACAAAACTGAGTATTTTATGGAAAGGTCAAATATTGTTAACAAAGTTAATATTACCAAGTATCTGCGTATCACCACTTTCTTCTTTCTATTTCAAGAAAGGACTGCTAGGAGCCCTTTGAAGTTCTGCGGGTAGATACAATAGAAATGGATTGTGACATTTTTACCTGCTAACTTAGCATTGAAATTTTCACAATGTCAAGTGGAAAATTAATAATTATGCTACTTTTTTACCACTGAATGTCTGTCAAAGAGAACAAAACCATGTCAAAAAGCAACTAAGTACAGAGATAGAAGCATTTGTGACACCATCTCTAGTCTCTACATGAAGCAGCAATTTAAAGACAAGTTCCTTATGATCCCCTCCTAAGTTAATAGACGAGTAGAGCTAGTACAATAGGGTAAATTAATTTCACATTCAGCTTGCCTTTTACCATTTCTCAAGAAATACAAAATTTTGTCACATTAAAATGTAGAAAGATTTTTTTTAAAGTACAATATAAGTTGGAAATTAAAATTCTGCAACAAAGATTCCTCCTTACAGTAACAAGAGTGAAAACTCAAAACTCATCACTGTCAAGTTGAAACCAATTCAAAGTGGACCCTCCTCTTAGTTTCTGGTACTGTACATTGAATGGAGGAGAGTACCCATCTTTCTCCCAAGGAGTCACTGGTCAATTTGAACTAGGTAAATAGCACAATTCTCTACAGACTAACCCCAGCTTCTTGTTGTTGTTGTTGTTAGGTGCCGTAGAGAGTTTTAGACAACTCATAGTGACCCTATGAATGAAAAACTGAAGCACTCGCTGTTCATAGAGTTTATGGAGGCAAGCTATTTTGGAAGTAGATGCCACACCTGCTTCCAAGCTTGTTTTAACAGACAGCTCCACCAAACACTGTCCACGAGGGGTAACCATTATCACATTTGGCACATCAGTGTCACAGTGTTTAGCATCACGGTAACCACAAGTTACCTCTGTACAGCAATGCACAGACCAGTACTATACCACTTAGAAGAAGGTTTGACAAAAAAGAATTTGAACCAGGAACCTGGCCACCTTGCCCTCTCCTCCCCACTCAGGGTATTAAGCCACCGCCTTTGAGCAGCCTTAAACCCTAGGCTAAGCCTCAAGGACCTCACTCTTGGGCATGGGGAGGTGGGGGAGGGGGGAGAGCATTACTGCACATCAAACACAAGCCTGAAAAACCACAGGACCCCAAAAACTTCCGACTAGTTACTCTAATGAGCATATTCCAAGCATTAATTAATTCCAATAAAATATTCACACCTGAGTTTTATGGCCTTTGTGTTTTGGCAGAAAGGAAGATCAAACCAGTTGCCCTCTGAACCCTTTCCTGGCCTGTGGTATATGTAGTGCCCACCTATATTTTCATTTCTGGAGTTTAATGGGAAGACTATCCCATTTCTACTACAAATATCCTACTATTAAACTTTTCTAGGAGGCTTGTACAACTGTATTAAGTCTGAAAAACTCCTGCAAAGGAGAAAACTTTGAGATATGTGTCCCTCTGAATCAAAAATCTTTATTATCTGATCAACTACTTATTTTTTTATTTTATTCAAAACATCTGCCACTACAGATAATGCATGTTTCAACAGAAAATTAGAGAAAATATTTGTTTTCACGGGAGTAGATAGTTAGCTATATAGTATAATAGCCTCTACAATTTTTGTGAAAGTGAAGACAAAATTATTCACAAGGTAAGCATCCTTTTTGTGATCTGATTAATAAACCAGCACAAAAGTATTTTCCTCAAAAATACTTTACCTGCAAATTCTGAAAATTCCTCTATTAGTTAAGAGCCATCAGGAAAATCCTTGTCCATCAATGGTACAGGAGAGCTCTGCTGGCCTAGTGCGTAAGGATCTGTGTTTTCCAAGCCAAGAGCATGCAATTAGAATCCACCAGCTGCTCCATGGGAGAAAGATGGGCAATCTACTCCCACGTGTTTTGAAGCCTCTGAAAACCCACTGGAAGGTCAACTGTGAGTTGGTCTGGCTCAACAGTAATGAGTTATAAGCAGTATTTTGGGTATCTACAGAAATAAAATGCTTAACAAGGTGGCTGAATCAGACAGCATTGGTCTGCAGAAGAAGGAAAAAGGCTGATTTAAAATCTAAAGGAAATAGAGTAAGATTCAGAGGGACTAAAAAAAATAAGGCAGAGAGTGATAAAAATATCAAAAAAGCATTCTTCAGATTTTTCAAAATCATTGGCAATAAGAAAGATGCAAATCAAAACTACAATGAGACAGCGTCACACCCCAGTAGGAGTGACAAAATTTAACAGAACGGCAAGTAATAAATGTAGGAGAGGATGAAGAGAGATAGGAACTCTCATACACTGCTGGTGGGATTGTAAAATGGTACAGCCACTCTTGAAGGCATTTTCACAATTCCTCAAAAAGCTGAAGACAGAAATTTCATATGTCCCAGCCATTCCACTCCTTGCAATATACCCTGAGAAAATTAGAACTGAGACACAAATGGAATGCAATGTTGTATGAACAAATGCAATGTTCATAGCAGTGTTATTCACCATCACAAGAACATGGAAATAGCTCAAATGTCCAACCACAATCAAATGGATTTGAAAACTTATGGTACATTCACATGATGGAATACTACGCAGCACTCAGGAGCAACAATTTAAAAAAATTACTACATAACTTGAGAGGGACTAGAGAACATTGTGCTGAGTGAACACATCTCATAAGGATAAATACTGTACAAGACCATTATTGCAGAAATAGATAACTAGTAAAAATAAAATAAAAAGACATGTCACATTTGGAAAATCTGCTGTAGGGACTCCTCCATAGTTCTAAAGAGCATGAATGTCAGTTTAAAGACTAAGGTGTGTCTGATTCAAGCCACAGTCTTTTCAATTACTTAATTATGAGCAGAAAATGAAGCAATGACTAAAGACCACAGAAGAAAAAAAATTGATGCCTTTGAGTTATGGTGTTGGAGAGCACTGACTATACCATATGACTGTCAAAAGAACAAATAGATTGGTCTTGAAAAAAGTGCAACTAGAGTGCTCCTTAGAGGTGAGGATGGTGAAACTTCATCTCACATACTTGGGACATGTTGTTAGGAGGAGCTAGTCCTCAGAAAAAGACATCATGTTTGGAAAGGTGGAGAAGTCAGTAAAAAAGAGGAAGACCCTCAATAAGATGGATTGCACAGTGACTGTAGCAATGAGCTCAAGTATCTCAGAGGTGATGAGAACAGCACAGGTTAGAACAGGGTTCAGATTTTAAGTTCAAAGTGTTGCGTGTTGTACTCTACTGGATGTCACATAATAATAACAATAACAATACTTCTGTCAAGTGTCCATAATAAGGAAAGAAAAACAGAGATTGCAGGTGGTTGATAATAAAAATTTTTGTTTAAAAAAGCATTCTTTTTAAGAATAGCATTCTTCAATATATTTTTCAGGAAATGGAGTCTTGAAGACATGGCTAAGGTGTCAGGTTCATCCTATATGAATCCTGCTAAAGATAAATAGATCCTTTGCATTTATCACAGGCTTAAGCCACGATAGATCATTTCCTTAAGAGCCCGATGCAAGAGAATTTCTTTTTAAGAAAATGAAAGAGCTTATTGTTGTAAAGGAAATTTACCTGGGTGACAATTTCAAGATGCCAAGAGTTTCAGAGCTCTGCTTTTATCACCAGATGAAAAGCCAATAAGTCTTAATTGTCTCTAAACAATCTCCAGCTGTGTAACCTTCTTCATGCACAAGATCTTTATAAAAGAAAGGCTCATAAACAGTTTTCTAAGCACGTATTTACGCTGGGATTTAAATTTCAATTACAACGAAGAATTACATCTACCATTTGATGCTAAGGCATTTGAACACATTAAGACTATAAAAGTAAAACCTGTTTAATCCTCTCATAAACTTAGTAATTTTACAAAACTCATATTGTCACATATGCACATGACACAAACGAGAATCAACATTCTAAACAGTATTCTAAGTTAGACAATAAAGGCTAATATTGTCATACAGTCACTTTATATTTATTCTATATAACAAGCAGAAGGAAATATGTCTTCTAAATTTAAATGTGAAGAGATTGATCTTTCTATTGTTTCTAAGTCTTATGTACCTCAGTACTCTCCACTAAAGTCATTCACAGCTGCATTTCACACTTCTAAAAACAACATACCAATATGTTCCTAAATCTATCTAAATTTGTATTACAAATCTATAGAGTTTAAAACCTGAATAAGCTGCAGTCTTCACTACTTAGAACGAAAATTTTCAAAGTTCTTCCTTCACATCAAAATGAATATTTGGGACATTGAAGCTAGAGAAATTTTGTCACTCTTCCTAGGCCCTGTAAACGAATAAATATAGTCAATATTCCCAGAGATAGGTAAGAATTTGTAACTTGTGTGGATCATGATCCAATTCTCCATAGTACTCAGATTGCAAAAGGATTTGAAATGTCATTCAATCTTGACTCAGAAAAAATTCCTGTGTTCCACACCCAGTCTCTGTGCCCCACACCCAATCTAACAAATTCTTAAGCTAAAGATTATTTTCATTTCCTCACCACTCTGTTTCTCTAACACTTGTAACTTTGGGAAATCCCCAAAAGCAAAAGATTCCCAAGTCACATCTATTTCCACCATCTTCCACCTCTGGCAGGGACCAGGGTTTAATGAAGTTACAGGTTTGTAGATGCAGGAGTGAGGCTTCTGAAAGATTAAGAATGAAGTCGGCAGGCATTCTGCCAAACTTCTTTGGTTTTTGTAAGCATACATTTTTCTAGAAATACTAAAGTTCCTGGGGAAGAGTTATAGTATTTATTCATGCTCATGTTTTAGGAAAGTTTTCTGAATAATATGTGTGGCATATAATAAAGCAAGAGTTTAACAAGCAACCTAAAATTCCTGTCTGTCCTGTAGCCTTGCTATTTAAAAGGAGACCAGGAGCTTTCATTCTTAGAACCCGTGGAATTATCTTTGCCTAAATATTGGAACGCATGAGGGGAAAGTTGCCATTCACTAACGATATAACAAAAAAAACCCCACAAATTCCACACATCATGCCAAGACATTATGCTCTAGGTGGTGCTAACAGAGGAAGCTTTTATCATAAGAAAGTAAAAACTCCATTACCTCCTAAGTTAATAACTATAACCTATAATATTAAGACCTATTTTAGTAAAGCTTTGTAATAATTCTAAAGAATAAGATCATTTATCTCCCCTTCTATGAGCCAGGCCACACAAAGGGTTGTCAATGTCTTTCCCCCTCCCCTTTCCATTCTAGTCCCTTAAAAAGAGAAGGTAATAATTGTCCCATAAGGTTGACTCCACATGAATGGACCAAATTCACAAGAATAGAATTTTTCTCACAGGAAAAGAGCCTCACAGCACAGTAGGCAGAGACTAATATCTGGGAGTGGGTAGACCACAGATCATTTGATAAATTGCATTTCAAACCTTGTCTCTAAAAAAAGGTTTCAACAAGCCAGAACAAAATCCATCCTTTTGCTTTGTAGTCACACCATGTAAATCAGGCTCTTTAAGGTAATGTTCTGAGTCTCTTGTGAATTATTAGGGAGTTGATGATACACAACTGTTTCTGACAGAGCTTCTGATTGCCGGGTGGAAGGAGACAGGCTCTCTCCCAAGAGTCCGCCTGCGCAAAACAGGTGGGAGAGATACAGCCATTGCTGCCGGCAAACTCTGAGCAAGAGAGGTAAGACAAGTTACAAAGCCTAAACTGCCTGTGCATCTCTGTACTTTGCCATGATCTTATTTAGAGAAAATAATAAAGCCCTCAACAAACATAGATTCTCTTGACCCAATGCAGGCAGCTCTTCAAACCCCAAAATACCTTATTGGAAAAATTTGTGCCCTGTGGGACTTGACATGATGTGATCTCTCAATAACACAGAGCAAGTTTAAGATCTTTGTGTCATATGCACCAGTAAGAGAATGGGATTTACTGGTTGCCCCTCTTTGGATATCTGGAGAGCCATTAACACTATCAACTGAAAACACTCTGCTCAAGCACTCTCTATAATAAGACCTTGGATGAGTCTTTGAAGCTCTGTAATAGGAAAAACAGGTTGAGTTGAAAGGAATTTCACCTGTGGAATAAAATCAGTAAACCATGTGCATTTACTGGTGGTCAATCTAATTATAATTACATGAAGAAAAATGCAAATAGTATCCAATAGCTATAACATTTTTGGCATATTATTAACTGCACCTGATTCAAGCCATGGTATTTTCACTTACTAGCTATGTTTCTGCAAGTTATATAATGACTTAAGGATGACAGAAGAAGCATCAATGCCTTTAAATGTTTGCACTGGAGAAGAGTATCCCATAGAGAGTCAAAAGAACAAACAGGTAATGTCTTGGAGAAAGTGCAACTAGAGTGTTCCTTGGAGACAATGATAGTGAAAGTTTGTTCTATATACTTTATGTATGTTGTTAGGAAGGACCAGGTGAAAGGTCGGAGAAAGAGAGGAAGACTGTTATTGAGATGGTGAGTGAAAGGGTTGGCTCAAATATGTCAGAGATGATGAAGATAACATAGGATAGGGCACGTTTCAGATCTATGGTTCATAGGGCCACTGTGAGTTGTAGTCAAATTGAGGGTATTAAACAACAATTAACCACCAATGATTTTTCAATAAGACTTTAGTCAAATCCTAGTCATGCAAAGCTAAGATACTATTTCTTCTCTTTGTGAAAAAGAGGATTTTTTTCCTCTTACTATTATTCTATCTCTAAAATTTAAATTAGCACCACAATTAATTACTGAAAACCATGTGTGAGCACCAGAGAACACAATGATGTAAAGGATACACCTCCTAACATTAAAAAAAAATCAAAATCTAGTATAGGACAAAAGAAAAATCATAAAATTCTAAATTATATGCATAAAGCATATTTTAGACAAACATAAAAGGAAAAGCTGTGTCTCTCCACCATAGCTTGCTCATTTTAAAATCAGCTGAAAATATATATTTTTTTAAAAACCCAAAACCCAAAAAATAACCCACTGGCATTTCTTCTTGCTTTGCTCAGTTTTTCAGTTTTCCACTCCTGTAACCCCTTCCTCTCTCTCTTTCTCTCTATCTCTATCTCTAGCTCTCCCCCACCCCCTGACCATTTCTTGATAGACACTTGGTTTTAATTTCATCTGTTGTATGTAGACTTCAGCACTGCTTAACTCAGTCTTGATTTTTGTCGCTCCCTTCTTGCGCCCTTACTGTGTGACCATGACACAGTCTACCCAAGACGTCATACCCATTAACTTCTGTGAGACAAGCTAGAGGAGGCTTTTCCACAATTTTTCACCCCTGAGACCAGGCAGGGAAACAAAAAGACACTAAGTGATAATCTGGTCTATAGCAGTAGAGCTCTAATTCAGTAGGTGACAGTGATAAAGACCATGAGGGTTTTATATGGCTGAGTGTCAGCAGCCTTATTCATAAGGCTCACTATAGACATTGCTTCCAATTAATACCTAGTCACCCCGTATGGTTTGTAAGACTGGCATATACATCTACAGAGAGGCAGATTGCTTCATCTTTCTTCTGCAGGGTGGCTGGTGGGTCCAAAATTCCAACCTTTCAGTTCTCTACCCAGCACTTTAACCATAGTGCTCCCATTATTTATGTTTATGTTAATGGTACTGGGGTAATTTTTTAAATGATAGCAAGAATTTTTGCATATGAAGAATGTTATCAATGCAATGGAATTACACATGGAGAATTGTTGTTCTTAGCTGTCATTGACTTGAGTATAACTCATAGCGACCCTATAGACAAAATATCTGAAACCTAACCTATTCTGTGCCATCCTCATCTTTTCTGACACTCTTGCACCCATTGCTGCAATGTCACTGTTTGAATCCATCTCATCAAGGAGCTTCCTCTCTTTTGTTGACCCTCCACCTTTCCGAGCATAATGTCCCTCTCTAGGGAATAGCTTCTCATAGCAACATGTCCAAATTATGTGGACATGAAGTCTGCAAGAAGTTTTGTCATCATGTTTCTTTTCTCTGTGGAGTTTTTCTTTCAATATGGTTTTACTAGTCATCTCAATCTGACCTAATCGCATGGATGGGTAGGAATATGTGAATGGGGCGTGTTAGCCTATCTACAATGGGACTGACCATTCCGCAAAGAAATTGGCCAGTCTCAACATTCCACAAAGGAATTGATTGGCGAGTCTCACCATTGAATTGAGGAAGTCAGTGTAAGAGAGAGACAAATCCCCATCAGTGGAGAGGAAAGAGATTTCCTGCAGCCACCAGCAAAGAAACCTCACCACCAAGGAAATAGCAGCCATAACCAAAACATAAACCTGATGTGAGATGAGATCTGAACAGGGCTTGGGGGTGGGGTGGGGAAGGAGATTGGCTGCTGGATGGGTAGTGAGTCAGTATTGGCAGGACAGAAAACTTTGTTGGACAATTGCAGGGGAGAGTCAATATTGGCAGGATGGAAAACTGGAGAACAATGATCTGGAGCCATGAGGCCTGGGGCTGAAGTGCCTGTGTGCACATTTCAGGAGCTGTCTTGGATGTATTCTGTTATTAATCTAGATTATAACCTTTTGACCTACCCAATATGATTCTGTGTGGTCTCCGAGATATCACATTAAATTTTGGACCCAGCAAAGTTGTAAGAATGGCCTTGAGATGAGTAGAAAGAGGTGCAGGTGCATGGGGGATATGTCTGACTTCATTGGAATTGCTTTTGTGCAACTGATGCTGATGGCAGGACCAGTTCCCTTTTGTAAAGTTGGTAAACATCAAATTTGGGCATCCTCTTGTGGTCCTTGCTCCTTTTACAGCCCCCTGGGAGTGTTCTACTTACATCTTCTCTGATACATATCTATTTGTTCTTTTGATATATTATTGGATATTCAGTACTCTTCTTGAACACCACAGCTCAGAGGTATCAATCTTCGTCTATCATCTTTATTCACTGCCCAGCTCTCAGATATATAGCAAGTGACTGAAAAAAACCATGACCTGAATGAAGCACACCTCAGTCTTCAACAGAAACATCCTAATTTGTCCTCAACAGAATCACTGTAGATGATCCTCATTTTGTCAGTAATGAAAACCCTTGTTCTACTGGTTATGTTCTTAATGTGAAGGCATTAAAGATTCTCATACATTGAGGATTAGCAGCATATTTTGGTGCTTCAGTGCTATTATTCTCTTCTCCCATATAGGAGTCCCAAGTTTAATTCCAAACCAGCTCATGTCAAGTTGGGTCTGTCAGGGAAGACTTGAGTGTTGCTTTGATGCCAAACAGGTTTCATCAGAGGTTTAGTTAAAAATTAACTAATAAGAATCTCATGGAAAGCTTATTTTTAAAAATCAACTACCTACAACCAGGAGAAGATAAAATAGATGAATGGGACCTTCTAAGAATCAAATCCCTATGCACCTCCAAAAACTTCTCCAACAGGGTAAAAAGGGAAGCCACAGACTGGGAAAAAAGTATTTGGTAATGACATATAAGATTAGGGACTTATATCCAGAATTTATAAAGTACTTAAGCACCACAACAAGATAAAGCTAAATAATCCAATAGAAAAATGGGCACAGGATATGAACAGACACTTCACTGAAGAAGACATTCAGATGGCTAACAAGCACATGAAGAAATGTTCAAAATCCCTAGCTCTAAGAGAGATGCAACTCAAAACAACTATGAGATACCATCTCACTCCAGTCAGAATAGCAAAATTTAACAGAAGAGCAAGCAACAAATGCTGGCAAGGTTGTGGAGAAACTAAAACCCTTATTCACTGCTGGTGGGAGTGTAAAATGGTGCAACCACTGTGGAAGGCAGTATGGCGCTTTCTCAAAAAGTTGCAAATAGAGATGCCATTGAACCCAGAAATTCCACTACTGGAAATATACCCCAAAGAGACCATAACTGCCACCCAAGCAGATACATGCACATCCATGTTTATCATGGCTTTGTTCACAATAGCAAAGAGTTGGAAACAACTTAAGTGCCCATCAACAGAAGAATGGATAGAGAAGCTGTGGTATATTCACACAATGGAATACTATGCTGCATTGAAAAACAAGGAACTGATGCAATATTATTAAAAATGGGTGACCCTGGAGGACATTATGCTGAGTGAAGTATCTCAGTCACAAAAGGACAAATACTGCATGGTGCCCCTGTTGTAAAACAGGACTGACCTCGGGGTTGGGGGAGACTGAGAAAGATGGGTTCAGTAATGTATACTGCATTGAAACAGATAAGGGAGAAAACTGCTTAAAAGGGATATGTGATTAGGCATTTTTGTCATGACAGGAGTCCAGAATGAAGGCTGCGTAGTGGAGTGGACCTCGGGGGAGGGATTGTAAAACAATGAAAGAGTTTTACTTTTCTAAGAGGGTAGTGTTCTAGGGGAGAGTGTTGGGAGGGGAGAAGAGTGCAACAATGAATGAATGGAAATCCAAGGTCTCTGTAAATTTTCATTGAAATTAATACAAAATTTTTTTAAAAAGAAAAAAATAAACACAAATAAAAAGTATTGGAGAGTATAAAAAAATCAGCTATTAAAAGTTCTTTGGGTCACAATGTTTCAATCTCACTATGTATGAGATTGCTCTGATTTAGAAGCTGACTCAGTGCTAAAGACAATCATAAAATTGAAAACCAATCATAACTACTTAAGATTATATATTAAGACCATTTTATCCATGCCACAAATGTCTCAGTGTCATCTACTAATTTTAAGAAATAAAATTCATTGTATTTAAAGGCCAAAACTTGGTAATTTATAGGAAATTTCATTTTAAATATAATTTGTCATAGAAAATAAAATTATGAACATGCACATCTCAACTCATTGCCATCAAGTCATAACCAGTTCACTTGTGAACCTCCAGTGGGTTTTTGAGAGGTAGATCACAGGTAAAGAGGTTGTTCATCTTTCTGCCCTGGAGCAGTAGGTGAATTTGAAACACCACACCAGAGAGGAGCCATCTTCGGGTTAGCACCACAACATCCTATAGACCATGGTATCTGAGTTCCCTAAACATTTGTAAGTCTAACCACTACTTACATTCATTTCTGTCGAGTTAGAACTAACTCATAGCAGACCCTTCAGTGCGTTTTCAGAGGCTGTACATTTCAACTTGCAGGGCAGGTGGTGGGCTGAAACAATTCCCTAGGCTACCAGAGCTCATACAGTTGTATAGCATGTTATCAGTATTTTCTTTTTCTGAATCTCATCAAATGGATTTCTGTATGTCACCTTATCTTTTGCTCTTATTTTCTGTTTTTATTTTTCTATTATAATCAAATTTAAAGAAAATATAAACTCATACATGAACTGATTAATTAAATGAATGCTAAATTTTTAAATAAAAATGACTGTTAACAAGACACATGCAATGACCATATTTTGCACTGGGAATTCAGAGATCTTCGTTTTAATTGCTGTGATATGAAGGAACATCTGCTATAATGAACACATTTTTATATCAATTTATCGTTTTAAATGAACCAAACAAAACCATTATCTCAATGACTTATAATTTATAGGACTTTTAAATCCCCACAATTAGGTAATGTCAAGGTGCCCTTAGAAATAACTTGGCACCTCAGAATAACAAATAGCCACTTCTGGATTTAGTTGCAATTGAATTATTCACGTAATTCTGCACTAAATTCTCTGCCTTAGAATTTACTACCCAATCAAAATTTTGTCATTTTCTGAACCTGATGTAAAACCCTTCCCCCCAAAATATGTACTTTTATTTTTGCCTATTAGTCATAGATGAAAGGGCATTTCATTGAGCTTCATGGACATGAATACTTGAAAATGCTCAATGATTGAAAAGAAAAATATGACTAATCTCTAAGGAGAAATGAGCACATAGATGTCTTGATAACGAAGAGAATTTTAGAATGAGAACAAGAGCAAGGATAAGGTCACATAGATATGGGAACAAAGAAGAAGAAGAAATAAAAAAACAGAAACAAACATAATAAAATGTCATTCTTTGTGCAATGAAGCAAATAAATACCAAAAAAGAGATTACAAGGTGTTTTGAAAACTTCCTTTAAAATCAGATGAAAGTATTATTTTTGTAGAAAATACTAAGGCATCTACAAAGCAACTACTAGAACTAGTAAATTAACAATGCCACAAGAAACACAATCAATATGAAAAATAGAGCTGTATGTCTATACACAGGAAACAACCCAGGAAAATGAAATTTATATAACAATTGTAATTACAGTACCACCAACAACATAACATCTGCTCTGGCAACACTTTTTTTTTTCCAATTTAAAATTCCTAAATGGAAGAGAAATGTGATGTCTCTTGAAGAAGTGATAAATTTGAAGTAATTATATTATTAAGATAATACTTCTTGCTAAATTAATTTCTAGATTCAGTACTATTCTATTAAAAATTCTGATAGGTTTCCTTACATAATGTTACAAGTCAATTCTAAAATTTACTTATACGTTTAATAGTCTTCAGGAACTAAAATGAACTTGAAAAAGAAAAACAAAGCCAGAGGACTTTAGACTGCCTAACCACAAGACTTAATCAAAAGCCACAGTAATCAAGACAGAGTGGTATTGGCATAGGACAGACAAGTAGATCAATGTAACAGAATAGAGAATTCAGAAATAGACCACACTTAAGTAGTCAATTGATTTTCAACAATGGCACCAAACCAATTTAATGGAGAAAGAAAAGCTTTTCAATATATGGTTCTGTGATAATCAGGGATCTGTATGGGGGTGGGGAGAAAAAGAACTTTAACTTCTATGTGAAGTTATGCATGAAAGTTTATTCAGCATTAATCATAGGCCTAAAGCAAAATCTAAAACATTGAAGCTTCCAAAAGAATAAGTAGGAGAAAAAGTTTTATAACATCAGAATAGGCATAAGAATGAAAAGGAGAGTCATGGTCTGAGGGAGGGAGTGGGAAGAAATATTTGTAATACATATATCTGACAAAGGACTTATATCTAGGTTATAAAGCACACATACAACAGAATAATAAATAGACAGCCAAACTAGAAGAAAATAAAAAGTCTAATTTACTTCAACTGTTCAAAAGAGAACATATAAATGTCCAAAAAGCACATGAAAAGGCACTCAATATCTTGAGTCATCAGGAAAATGCAAATTAAAACCACTAGGCTGGATAAAATAAAAAAATCTAGACAATAATGTCAAAGAGACTGAGAATCAACTAAAGTTCCTACACCTTGCCGGTTAGAGCATGCCACTTTGGAAAACGATCTGACATTATCCTACAAAGTAAAACATACACTAATGTGTTGAATCAGCAATCCTACTCTTAAGTATTTACCCCTTCACCACCAGCAGCACCACCACCAAACACACACACACACACACATACACCTAGGGCCATAACAAAATTTGCACAAGAATTTTTCACAGTGACTTTAACAGAAAACAGACCAAATGCTACACACGTAAACTGAGAGAATGGATAAGCAAATGCACTGAACTACTACTAACAGCACCAAATATCCCATGAACTGCCAAAAGACCAAATATGTTTTGGAGAAGATGCAGCCAGAATTCTCCTTGGAGGCAAAAACAGCAAAGCTTCATCTTACATCCTTTGGGCATGTTGCTAAGAGAGGCTGTTCATTGGAGAGGGACATCATGCTTGGAAAGTTGGAGGGTTTGCAAAAGAGAAGTCTCCCCCAAGAAGATGGATTGACATGGTGATTACAGCAATAAGCTACAGTATGTCAGAGGTTGTGAAGATGGCACAGGATAGGACGGGGTTCAAATTTGTCATTCGACTCAAAGCATTTTAACAATAACCATTCTGCAATGGGGGAAAAAAATCAAAAAGCCAAAAATGTCTTTGTATATGTTCTAACAAATGTATCTCAAAAGCATCATGAGAAATTAAAAAAGCACAAAGAATTTTTTCCTGTATGATTTTAAGTCCAAAAATCAGCCACATCTAATCTGTAGTGATAATTCACTCACTTGCTGTCATCGAGTCTAAACTGACTCATAGCTGACCCTCTACTGGGTTTCTGAGCCTGTATATCACAGGAGGAGACTGCCGATCATTTTCCCTCAGAATCAATGGGAGATTCAAATTGTTAGAGACAGTTTTAGGAGCACAGATTAGCGGCACAACTCTCTACAGACTAGATAAAAATAAAGTAGTTGCCTTTGGGGGACAGGAACATGTATCTGGAAGAGATATAAAGAAGCTTTGGGGACACAGGGACCATTCTATGTATTGTTACAGATGATTGGAAAACAGGCATATAGAATAATAAAAGAATTCTCAAACTGCACTCTTAAAATCTGTGCACCCTTCTTCCAAGACAAATTTGTTTGAGTTTCTGTGGCAACCATGATAAATTCAAAATTCTTCAACAACATCACAAACCAAAGGGGTCAGTTCTTCTTCTTGTTATTGTTTTGTTCTTGTTAGGTGCCATCTAGTCGAGTACAACTCATAGTGGCCCTATGAACAACATATCTGAACCCTCTCCTATTCTGTGCCTTCCTCACACTTCCTGACACACTCAAGTCCACTGCAGCCATCACTGTTGCAATCCATCTGGTTGAGGTCATCTTCTCTTTCATCATTCCTAAACCATTATAAGGATAATGTCCTTCTCCAAGGAATAGCTTCTTCTAGCAACATGCCCCGAAATATGGGAGACAAAGCTTTATAATCTTTTCTTCCAAGGAACATTCCAGCTGCACTTTCTCCAAGACATGTTCATTCTTTTGGCAGTCCATGCAATATTCAATACTCTTTTCCAACACTATATAGCTCAAAGGCATCAAATCTTGTTGTTATTCTTATTGTTATGTACCATTGAGTCACCTGTGACTCATAACAACCCTATGTGCAATAGCTCTGAGCCCTGCCCTACCTTCCTTTATGAGTCAATCTCATTGTCTTTGACATACCTAATCCCATTTCTCCAGTCAGTAAATTCACTTCATCCTGGGTCTTCCTATCCTGTGCTGTCCCTCTACCCTTCCAAGCACGATGTCCCTTTCTAAGGTCCCTCCTGGCCACATGCCCAAAGTTTATGAGATGGAGATTCAATACCCTTGCCTCTGGAGAGCAGCTGGTTTCATCCTCTCAAGGACAGACCTGTTTGTTCTCCTGGCAGTCCATTATAAGTTTAACACTCTCCTCCAGCAACACAACTCAAAGGTATTGATTCTTCTTCTATCATCCTTAGTCTTTGTCCAGCTCTCTGATGCATAGAAAGTAATTGCAAAGACCATGACCTGAATCAGGAGCATCTTAGTCTCCAGACTAAAATTATTGACCAACTTCCACAGTATATAAAGCAAATAAAAATATCATGAGTTGGGTCAAACATACATTACTCTTAAAGTGAAATCCTTACTCTTTAGCACTTTAAAACATCTTTGCTAGTAAGTTTTCCCACTGAATACAATGTTTGTTGATTGCTGCTTCCATAGGCATTGATTGTGGAATGATTAGTGAGTTAAAACAGCTTCTCTTCCAACCAGCAGGCAAGTTCTTAACCCCCATGTCATCAGGTATCCTTATATAATAGATAAATTTAAAAGTAAAAATAATTAGCTCAACTTTCTGGTTAAATATAGACTGTTCATAGTTTTGAATTATTTTTTAAGAAGCTGGACTCTACAAAGAAAAATATGTCAAGATCGGAAGAAGATTCATCAATAACCTTCTGATGATAACACAAAGTTTGCTGAAAGTCAGGAGTACTTGAAGCACTGGCTACAGAAAGTTAAACAGGCCAGCCTTCAATATGGATTGCATCTCAACACCAAGAAAACAAAAATCCTCATCACTGGACCAACGGGCAATATCATGATGGAAGGAGAAAGGATTCAGGCTGTCAATGGCTTCATCTTACTTGGATCCCAATCAATACCCTTGGGCACCAGCAGTCAGGAGATCAGGAGACATACTGCACTGATAAAGTTGGCACTCAGGGACTTCTCCAAATTATTGAGGAGTAGTTGTCAGTTTGAGGACCAAGATGTGCCTGATTTAAGCTATGATTTTTTCAGTCATTTGCTGTGTATCTGAGAGCTGAACAATAACTAAAGGTAACACAAGAATTGATGCCTTTGAGTCGTGGTGTTGGAGAAGAGTGCTAGATATTCCATAGACTCCCAAAAGAAGAAACAGATATATCTTGGAGAAGGTGCAGCCAGAGTGTTCTTTGGAGGCAGAGATGATGAAGTTTCATCTCACATACTTTGGGAATGTTGCTAGGAGAAACTTTTCCTAGGAGAAAAACTTTTTCTTAGAAAGGTGGAGGGTTAGTAAAAGAGAAGACCCTAAACAAGGTGGTCTGTCATAGTGACTGCATCAGTGGGCTTAAGAGTGTTGAGTTTGTGAGGATGGCACAGGATAGGAAAATGTTCAAATCGGTTGTTCATAGCCAAGGACTTATTCTCAACTTGATGGCACTTATCAACAATAACAGCAACAACAAAGCTTTAAATAAACCCTTCACCTGTTGCGGAACATATGGAAACATAGAGAAACTAATAAAAATTCAGTGTTAGATAAAGTGATCACAATGGATAAACACAAAACAAAGCCATGCATTTTTGTCTGGAGAGAAGGAAAAAAAAACCCCAACAGTATAAACATTGTCTAAGACACAGAAATTATTAAGCAATCCCCTTTCCTGGTTGATAGGAGCAATTGTTGACTCCTTACCAATTAAGTTTTCACCTCCCTCCAGGCTTCCCTCAGTCTGTATAAGATACTATACTCCCAGGAAGTACCCCTGCTTTCTGACAACATATAATTCAGATTCCTTAAATCTTCATCAAACTTAGCTCTCTCAAATCCTATAAGACCGTTCTAACATCCTCCTAGTGAGAAGCCCCACAGTGACCCATTGAATGTGTTTTTTCTTGTTATAAGTAATAAACCCAAAGAACCAGAAAAACACATGAATAAAATCTGTGGACCTTATTACATATCAATTGTATCTCAAACCCATAACCCAATAAGGCACTGTAATAAAGCACGAGGCAATGTCATACTTTGTGAGAGCCACTTTGTGTACATTGTTGTTGTGTGAACTCCCATAGTTGACCCTCCATCAGGTTTTCAGAGGTGGTTAATCACAGGGAGGAGACTGATTATCCATCCATTCTTCTCCTGTGGAGCTGCTGTGGTATTCAAACTGCATGCATTAGGGATTGCAGTACAGCTTCTTACCACAAGACCACCAGAGCTCCCCATTTAGTGTGTGTATGTGTGTGTGTGTGTGTGTGTGTGTGTGTGTGTATAATAGTCTCTGCATTTCTTTGTGTTTACCAGAAGACCTATAAAATATTTTCAAGATACATGTGTATCTAAATCGAATATTGAAGATTATCCAAAAACAACCGAAACAGCACACCAGCAGAGAACTGCCAGAAGTCCAGGCTGGGTTTAGAAGGGGTCATGGTACTAGGGATATTGTAGCTAATGTTCGATGGATCTTAGCTGAAAGCAGGGAATACCACAAGAATGTATATCTGTGTTTCATTGATTATGCAAAGGTGTTTGACTGTATGGATCATAACAAACTGTGGCTGATTCTGAGAAGAATGGGAATCCCAGCACACTTGATCACGCTAATGTGAAACCTATAATTGGACAAAGAGGCAGTCGTCAGAACAGAGTGAGGAAACACTGCATGGTTCAAAATTGGGAAGTGCATGCACCAGGGATGTGTCCTGTCTCCATACCTTTTCAACCTATATGCAGAACAGATTATCCAGGAGGCTGGGCTCTATGAGGAGAAATGTGGCCTCTGCGATATGCAGATGACACACCCTCCTTGCTGAAACTGAGAAGGAGCTGAAGCGCTTGCTGCAGAGGGTCAAGGACTGCAGCCTCCAATATGGATTGAGACTCAATATCAAGAAGATAAAGATTCTCACCACTGGACCAATTGACAGCATCAAGATGGATGGTGAAGAGATTGAGATTGTTCACAGCTTTAGTTTGCTTGGCTCCACATTCAACACTCTTGACACCAGTAGCCAGGAAATTAAAAGACATAGTGCAATGGGAAAGTCTGCTGTTAGGGACCTCTCCAAAGTACTGAAGAACAATAGTGTCTCTCTGGAGACTAGGATGCATCTGATACAGGCCATGGTCTTTGCAATCACTTGTTATGCATCAAAGAGTTGGACGATGACTAGGGAGGTTAGAAGGAGAATTGATGCCTTTGAGCTGTGGTGCTGGAGAAGGGAATTGAGGGTACTATGGACTGCCAAGAAAACAAACAGATTCATCCTGGAGAGGGTTAAACTGGGCTGCTCCTTGGAGGCAAGGATTCTGAGGCTTCATCTGACATATTTTGGACATGCTGTAAGGAGAGACCAGTCCTTGGAAAGGGACATCATGCTTGGGAGGGTGGAGGGCAGGCTCAGGAGGGGAAGGCCCTCTGGGAGATGGATTGATTCAGTGACTGGGGTAATCGGGATGGGTGTGGTTGGAAGCAGTGTAATTGGCACAGGACAGAGCAGAATTTAGGGTTGTTGTACATAGGGTCACTATGAGTCGCAAGTGACTCAACAGCACATAACAACAACAACAACAAATCAAATAAGTACTTCCTGGTCTCAGGGAGCTTACAAAATAACACAGCATCAAATGTCAACAGGGACTTTGCTTCTCAAGTTCCTGAGATACCAGTCTTGCTAGGATACAAGAAACCAGACTAGAAACAGGAGAAATTCTTAAAGCCCTAATGAGCTTACTCTGGGATGTGACTACAGTGTACCATGTACTGAAGCATTCAGGCCTTTGTCTTGGACCACCAAGAAATAAAAGAGGGGGGACGGAGAATAATAAATGGACATTTTAAAATTTACTGCTTTTAAAATACATGACATTTTCATGTTTGCAGGATAGGCCCGCTTTTAGTAACAGAGAAACAAGTGAGCTCAGCACCTAACTGTAAAAAACAACTAGTTAAAATAGGCACCAACCAGATGGCTCTGCTGATAATAGCACTGTCTGAAAGCCACGTCACAAATCACACAGGTGACGAGTTTACTTTCCAGCTGGCTTGTCCTAGACTCCCAAGCTGCTTTGCTCTAAACTCAAAGGCCGTGTAGTGCATGTTTTTTCACTCTAAACTGAGTTTGTCAGCAACTGGGCTCCAGTAAATGAGATCTTGATCACTCACTGCCATTGAGTCAATTCCAACTCATCACAATCCTCCACTGGTTTCCGAGTTTATAAATCTTAACCAGAGGAGATGGCTTTTCTTTCTCCTGAGGAGCTTCAGATGGATTTGAACCCTTGGCTATGTGCGGCATTTTAATTAGCAGCACATCAGAACTCCCTAAATAAAGTAAAAGAAGTTCTAAACACCAAAATTATGTCTGGGTGTGGTCTTATTGAATATACGTACTTCCCACACCAGATCATGTGCTCAGTTCAACTGAATGACAGCTTGACATTTCTTTGTATTTTACAAATACTGTCCTTGGTTTGTGTCACATTTTGGTTAATTCAGTAATTAAGCAACACTGTATTAGCCCATTTAGAAAGTCACTTTAAGTCACAACACTTGATCATATTAGATTGATTTTAGGGATGGCATTGAGGACATTTTTCACATAAGAAGGTATCTTTATGGAGGTCCCTTAGAGATTCCTTTTTTAAGTGGTAGTCTAGGGAAATTGTGATTTTGAACAGGTTGTATAAATACATGAATCCTTCAATGTACAGTGTTTGTTTTGTCCATTTAAAAACTCGGAATTAAATTTTCAATTTACCTTTTGCGATTTTCCAGAGTTAATTGTATGATTTATTTTTATTTTTTTATTGTATAATGATAAATTGCTACATTCATCTCTGTTAGCTTCCTGAAATCCTTTCCATAGAAAATAAGATTAAGAAAAATTAAATTTAGAAATTCATCAGTCATATGATTAAGTATATTTATTTCTATATATACTCACTTCCAAAAAAGGACTTAAGATGGCTCCTCAGATATATCTGAATGCAAATTAAACCTTAGGTTGTTTTTACCTAAGCTTTATTGTTCTTTCACTGAGATATTACTTATGTACAGATCATTGGTAAAACTATGAATTACTTAATGAATTATATTTGGATATTAGGATATTAGTTGACATTTTATTTAGGGTAAATCAGGACACAAATAGGGACATCTTTTCTGATATCTCTATAGTTGGGCAGATAGCATCCAAGCCAAATAAAGTACCTTCTAATTTCTTAACACGTTAGAGAACTTCAGACTTTAATCACAACTTTGGCAAGTACAGGAGAAATCCCAAATTGATGATTACATTTCAACCACTAGAAAAATAGGAACTTAAAATAGAAAAATACTGTTAGAGAAAAATAAAATTCTATATCCTGTACACTGAAATATATATGTTGTTGTCATTGTTAGGCACTGTTCAGTCTGGTACAACTCATAGTGATTCTATAAACAACGGATCTGAACCCTGTTCTATCCTGTGCCATCCTCACACTTCCTGACCACTAGAGTCCATTGCAGCAGTTACCATGTCAATCCACCTGGTCGAGGGTCTTCCTCTCCTTCACCAACCCTCTACCTTTCTGAGAATTACGTTCCTCTCCAAAGAATTACCCCTCCTGGCAATATGCCTGAAGTATGACAGGTAAGACCTCATCCTCTTTTCCTCCAAAGAACACTCTGGCTGCACCCTCTTCAAGAGTATTTGTTCTTCTTTCTGTTCATGAAATGTTCAGTACTCTTCTCCAACATCACAGCTCAAAGCGATCAGTTATCAAAACATCTATACTAGGGTTCAACTGAGATCTCTAAAGCAAAGCAAAAGAAAATGGGAGCTTTTCTGTATATTTGTCTATCTACAACTTTTCCTGAAGAAATATTACTGGGAAAAATACAAATCTACTGGTTGAAAAACCTCTACTCTACAAATAAAATCTACATGATCATTTTCTTTTGTAATTAGATCTGTCATTGTTTTGTGTTGCTTTTAATGACAAAGACAAAGCATTTTTTAAATAGTTATTTTTAAGTAAATTTTAGGAATATCAGCAGAACATTTAAACCAGTTCATATGGGTTTTGGTTTGTTTGCTTTTTTTTTCCTCCAAAGAGGAAAATCATTGATAATAATTTGAAAAAAATATTAAATAGTTAATATCTAATTAATCTTGGCTACAGAAACAACTGTTACTTTTTCCATGTGAAGAAGATTTGCTCAAATGATTAAATCTTGAAGCTGATGCACTGAGTCCATAATAATAAATGATCAAGAGTTTCTGCATAACATTTGACCTTGAAAATTAATATTTATTGGTGTTTATATATGCTTTGTTTCTATCATACTGAGCCTCTCCATGTTTACCCTTTTCTCATTGTCACCTTTTCTTCTACACCTATGATCCACTTTTGGCTCCTAACTGTAAAATCAATGTCTTGTTATGGTGATGCCTCATTCCTCTTGAAATCATGAGTCTGCTAAATTATTAAAAACACAACTGATTGCTCTTTCTCTGGTTCTCAAGACCTAGAAACAACACATACCAAAAATAAAACTAAAATCTAAGTCCATCAATTAATCCTTTACCTGGTTCAAGGTAACAGCTTTGTCTATGTGTTTCCCTGAGGCTTGCTTTGGATCTCTGCCAAGGAGAATTTGCCCATCATGACATTTTAAAATTTATTGTTTACACAGACAACTCCCTCCTGGATTATAAATTCCTTAAGAACAATGACAGTGTCATGTTATCTTTATAACCCACCCCACACCCCAGTCCCAAGGCAACTTTGTGTTCAGCTAGCCCTCAACAGCAAATGCCAAGTTTAAACAATTTGTAAAAATAACCCAAGGAGAGGTTTTATTTACCCAATGTCATATTTATAATGATTCATTTAGGTAGGCGACTACCCATCCAGCCAAGAATTGGAACAGTACAGGAGCTGTGGGAAGCTTCATGCTGCCTATTCATGTTTTCCACTCTACGCCTGTCACACATCTTAAGTGACTGCTATGCCAAGGCTCAGAATGAGTGCCCTTGCCATTAGCCTATGGCCATCTGTCACGTCAGGCTGTGAATGGCAGAAGGTCAAAGGAGCTAGGCAAGGAGCCAGAACCAGAAAACCAGAATACAGACGAAACATGAGGATCATGACAGCAACAGGGTTAGTCAGAAGTCATTAAACAAATGTTGGTCAGAAGTCATTAAACAAATGAAAGTCAAAAGGACACTGACAGCAAAGGACAGAAAATGATAAAAAGCCCAACCATGAGGCACCAGGAAATCAGCAAGAGTTGAAGGTCAGCACAGAGTGTCATTATGTCCAAATAAGGTTACACACAGATGCAGAAATATGCTGACGGGAAGAAAAGAAGGTGCTTGTCATACAACTTCAAGTAACAGCCCCGTGACTGAAGCAACTGACTACCAAAGTGCAGGCTGGACTAATCTATTTTTTAAATAAATTCTGTGATTATCCCATGAAAAGTATCACTTGACGGCAGTATATTATATGATAAAACATTACCTCGTTAAATTTGAATGTTTAAATGGACTGTGATTTTTGACAATGTGCATTTTCTTCTGTTTTGTACTCATCAAGAGCTTTTAAAAACTGAAGTAGTTGTATTAAGGGGGACTTAAGAGGCCTTGTTGTATACTTTTATCTTGCTGGTATTGAGATATAAATTATAAAGACAACTTTTAAATATCTTCAAGCATATATGAGGTTAACATCTGTTAGCCTGATTTGTTAACAGCCTGGTACCAACCTCTTTTTCCAACTTTAACCCTTTCACAGTTTATGAGTTGCACTGCTAACTCAAAGACACATCCTCTTTTATAGAACAACTCCGTCTGCAGAGACCTGAGAAGAAACACAGACAATCTCCTCCTGTGTGATTAACAAGCTCTGAGAGCCTGCTGGTGGATCAGCTAGGACTCTAATATAATGAATGAGTTGAGTCATAGCCTTTTCATGACCTTTGGCAAATATACCATTCACTAATATTTCCGGCCTCTTGGATTACTTGGGAAGCTGGTATCCTGGGAGTAGTATGTACTCTTACCTAACTGTGACCTGTATAATTGTATTAATCTGAAAGTGGGTACCCCACCAATCCTACCACCAGTGTCCACTGAAATCTCTGTGCCCCATTCATTGAGTTAAAATCTACATTAGCTCAAAAACACTCTTTCCCTTGACTTCAATATATCCTGTCTTACTGAAAGCAAATGGTACCAAGAAACAATTCAGAAAACAAAATAATGTCATCACAAAAAGGTTGTTGCTGTTATTGTATAACATTGAGCTAGAACTGACCCCATCCATAGCTAGCCCTCCAGTAAGTTTTCAAAGGCACCAAACCACACAGGAGGAGTTTGCTTATCTTTCTACCATAGATTAGCTGGTAGATTTGAACCACATGTCTTCAGGTAGGCAGCACAGCTCCTTACCAGTAGGCCACCGAAGCTCCCTATGAAATAGTTAAATTCTTTATTTATAAGAAATAATGCTGCATCCTCTACTTCTCCTGCCCCCTGCCATCTCTCACCACTGTCAAGAGTGAAAAGGGGCTTCCATGTCTGTGAGTTTCTTAAGAAACCTCTTTAAGAGGGAGTGTCGTCTTATTCCACTTTCAGCCTCATTCCAATCACCTCCCTTGAGACCTGAAAGACTATCTTCCCTCCACCTGTAACCTTGATTACATATGTCAAGAAAGCCTGGTCACTCCTCATTCCAAAACATCAACCTTCTCCCCTTTCACACTACCTCTACATTTTCTATTTTTAGCTAGTAAATTTTTTTATCTAGTAAATTTTATGAGTTTTTTCTTATTTATGGTTATCTAACTTACTTCTTAGCATCAGCAGCCAAGAAATCAATAAACATATCACGTTGGGGAAATCTGCTGTCAGGGAGCTCTCCAGAGTACTCAAGAGTAATGATGAAGTTTAAAGACTAAGGTGTGCCTGATCCAAGCCATGGCCTTCTCAATCCCTTGCTATGCTTCCTAGAGTTGGACAATGACTAAGGATGACAGAAGGAGAATAGATGTCTTTGAGTTGTGGTATTGGAAAAGAGTACTAAATATCCCATGGACTGCCAAGAGAACAAACAGGTTTAACCTAGGGAAAGTGAAACCAGGGTGCTCCTTGGAGGATAGTAAAACTCTGTCTCTCATATATTTTGGACATGTTGTTGGGAGAAGGCAGTTTGTGGAGAAGGACATCATGCTTGGAAAGTTGGAGGCTTAGCATAAGACAGGAAGACACACAACAAGAGGAATTTACATTGTGCCTGTAACAATGGCTCTAGTGTGTGTGTGAGAGGGTGAGAGTAGCACAAGATAGGGCAAGTTTCAATCTGCTGTTCATTGTAGTCAAGTCATCTCAACAGCACATAACAACAACTTATTTCAATACAACATTCCCATATGTGGTTGTTGATTTTCCTTGAGTTGAGCATGACTCATAGCAACCCTATGAACAAAAGGCCTGAAGCTCCTCTACAACTATCAAATATTTATCAAAGTAAATAGTTTCCTGAGGCAAGTTGTTTAGTGGATGCCACTTTTGCTTCCAAACGTGTCATAGAATGTTATTGGTTGAGTTGCCTGTGATGCAGAGTGACCCTATGTACAGCAGCTCTGAAACCTTCCCTGCCCTGAGCCAGTCTCACTAATTCTCACGTGCCAATCCCCATCTCCCCAGTTAATGTATCAATCCATCTCATCTGGGATCTCCCTCTCCTGTGCTGTCTGTCCACCCTTCTGAGCATAATGTTCTTATCCAAGGTCTGAACTCTCCTGGCCATGTGCCTAAAGTAAGTGAGATGGAGCTTCAGAGTCCTAGCCTCCAAGAAGAGACTTGGTTTCACCCTCTCCAATACAGACCTATTTGTTTTCTTGACCCTCCATGGTATGTTCAAGATTCTTCTCCAGCACTACAACTCAAAGACACTTACTCTTCTATCATCCTTAGGCATTGTCCACCTTTCTGAAGCATAGCAAGTAATTGAGAAAACCATGGCCTAGATTAGCCACACCTTTGTATCTAGACTGACATCGTTGCTCTTCAGCACTCTGGAGAAATCCATGACAGAGATTTTCCCAATGCAATTCGTCTTTTGATTTTGATAGTCTTATAGGAATATGAATTATTTCTTTGGTTCAGTGCAATAAATGTGCCTAGAACATGGCTGAGATGTAATGTCCATGGAAAGAAATACGTATTTAATAAACTAACAATGGCGAAGAGATTGAGATTGTTCACAGCTTCTGTTTGCTCGGCTCCACAGTCAACACTCTTGGC